>NW_027466056.1:3327500-3385000 GCF_046127955.1 Nelusetta ayraudi
GAGAGAGAGAGCGAGTGTGTGTGTGTGGCATGGAAGGAGGGAGGGAGGGATGGAGGGATGGAAATGAATGAAGGAGCGAGAGAAACGGGGGTGACCTGCTGGCAGGAGAGAGAGCGGCTCATAACCAAAAAAGGTCGTGCTGGCGGGGGGGCTTGATCGCCCGAGCAGCTGCGAGGTGAGATAATGAGAGGAGAAGTTCTCTCCTTTTTCACCCCCAGCACCCCCCAACCCCCCCCACCCCCCCCCTCACCCCGGCGTCGGACTCGCGCAACGTAAAAACACGACGACGTTGTAACGCGGGGAAACGTGACTACTGACTAATTGCCAGAAGAGGAGGAGGGAGAGGGAGGGGGAGGGGGGGTGGGGGGTGAAGGAAAGGATGGTGGGATTGTGTGCAAGTGACAGCAGGGCGTGCGCGTGTGAGCGCTCATCAAAGCGGGAGGGAGACTTTTTCTTTTCTTTCATATCTTTTTTGATTGTTGTCGTCCCCCCTCCCTCCTTCCACCTCACCCCCTCCTTCCACCTTGCACCCCCCCCCCCCCGACAGGAAGCTCGTGCAGCTGTTTGTTGTTTTTTTTCCCTAATTCATTTCTTTCAGTGCGAGCCGCCTGGTTTTGTTCTCCGATGCCCATTCGCCTCCTTGTGAAGGGCCGCTGACGGCCCTGTGAATGCCTGACGGTGGCGCCGTCACTCCTGAGATGCGGAGGGTGGGGAGGGTGGGGAGGGTGGGGGGGTGGAGGGCATAAAAAACAAACAATAAAACGATCAAAAAAGACAAGAGGCGGGAAGTGACGGCGGCTGAAGGGGGTGGATTGATTTTCTTTTCTGTCAGACTCCCCCCCCCCACCTTTTTTTCTTTGCTCGGAACCACGCGGCCCCTTTGTTAGCGTTAGCACGCCAGTAGCGGAGGCCAGTACAATGAGCCTCTCGCGCTCTCTCTCTTGCTCTGTCTCTCGCTCGCTCGCTCCCTTGTGCTAATAATTGCCTCCTTCGTCTGTTATTGCCTCGGGAATCTGCGCTCCGTGCGCCGTTATTGTGCGGCGGTGGCGAGGGAAATATCAGGAGTATTCAATTAGGGAGGGGGGGAAGGGGAAGGGGGAGGGATTGGGGGCGGGGGGTGGGTAGCTGACGTGTGGGAAAATTTGTAATTTCCCCGACAGTGATTGATGGCGGTAATACGCGGCGGCGGCGCACGAGTGCAGACGATGCGAGACTGCTGTGGGAATAAGACCCCACCCCCCCTCTTTCTTACCCCTCCCCACCACCATCATCATTTGCCGCGCTCGCTGCTGACTGGCTGAAACCCGCCCCGGAACAGCTGCCACACCTGTCTGTGTGTGTGTGTGTGTGTGTGTGTGTGCCCGCCAGCAGCTATGCACAGTGGCATGTAATGGGGGGGGGGGGGGAGTTGGTCGAGGTGCAAAAAAAATTCTATAAAAAAATGAATGAATGAAATTGTCGAGTTCGCTGCACTTTTTCCTTTTTGATGATTTTACGTTTCCCGGTGTGTGTGTGTGTGTGTGTGTGTGTGTGTGTGTGTGTGGGGGGGGGGGGGGGTGGCGCTAGGGTTCAGCGTTTAATCATCAGCTGTCAAACGAAGGAGGATGCTGATCAAGTGCTCAGCAACTCAGTCGGGTCGGTCCAGCAGCAGCAGCAGCAGATGGATGGCTGGAGGGTTTTGGTGACCCAACTCATAGGAGGAAAATATATATCATGGGATTTATTGTGGAAAACGTGGTTTAATGTCAACTGATAATGAACCAAAGCAAAGTTACAACAAAAGCAGTGCCTTTGAAGCCCCATGGTGTTTAGCTCTCTATTGAAAGAGTCTTAAAACACTGAGAAAATGGATGAAATACAGCGACTTTTTATTGACTTGCTATCAATAGAATCTCTTCAAGTTTGACGGGCCGGTTTAAGAAGCTTAATGGGCCGCACACATGGCCCCCGGGCCGCGGTTTGCACATGCCCGGGCTAGCTGTTTGAAAGCAGTTGAGCTGGGTACCGAAGTTCGACACGTTTGTAGCTCCAATCGTATTGAATATCAGAAAATTAAAATCATCTGTCAATGATGTATAAGTGACGGCTCTACAGTGGCTCCTGATTGGCTTTCGCAGGCTTGAAACTAAAGAGACTCGCAAACTTTTGTTAACATGAGAGTGAAAATTAGCGACACACCATAGAATTCTAACTTCTGACCTAACTTAATAAAGCTGTTAATAAAGTTAGATCTAAGCTTTATTAAGTTAGATCTAAGCTTTATTAAGTTAGATCAAAACTAAAACAACGAAACATTTGTGCAAAATAAAGGGAACACAACAATCTTGTTTTGGAAAAATTCCGGATTTGAATCACCCGTAAAAGTTTTGTGCTGTGATTGCAGTACTTTTGCTGCTGTTCAAATGAGTTTCATAAAATCTTTTCAATAAAAAAAAAAAAGCAGCATTCTGGAATTGGAATGGTACCCAGCCCAATAAAACAGCAGCAGCAAATTTTAGAAGCGTAATAAAAAAGGCAAATTTAATTTGTTACATGTCAACAAAAAAAAAGATTTTTTTTCCAACGCCGTTCAGTGCAACTCATTTTAACAGTGCCTCCGTAATGCTAGCCAGCCGTTGCCTATGCGGCAGTCAAACACAATTAGCCGCACGGCAACAAAGTGGCCCCACACATTTTCCACCAGTGGGAATACCAGGTCGAAGTCCAAGGTGGCTTCGGATTTTTGTGCCAAGAATTGCAGGCAATTTTTGGATTGAAATTGGAAGTGAGTATCAAACAATTTGGAATGGCACCCGATCAAACAGCAGCAGTCAATTTTAGAAATGTGATTTAGAAAAAAACGCATATTTAATCTATTAAACGTCAAAAAAATGTTTCTGAAGAGAGTCGTTGCCTCTAGCGTTGCTGCTAGTGTTGGCTAGCATGCTAAAATAGCTCAATTTGCCATTAGAGTCAGAGTGTAAGCTCACAGCGGGCGTGGCGCGGGTGCGTTTCAGAAGCGTCTCAGAAGCGTGAAACCGCACCGCTCGGGTAAAATACGCCGCCGTTTTTTTCACGCTTCATGTGTCACCACTGCGTCAATCGCAGCAGGTAGAATCGTTCAGGCAGGAAGTCAGTGATTGGAAAACGCAGCGGACCTGGTGGATTTTCACCATGAGGCACAATGTGCTGGACTATGTGCCGTATTTTACTGTGAAACGTCACCGTGACGTATCGGCTTCAATACCCTTCAGTTCAGCTGTCAATAAACAATGGAGCAGAATTCACCTTAAATCTGAAACTATGATGAACAAAATGCAGCTTTACTTTAAATACCTGCATTTTGTATGAGACCAGCGGCTCTTGACAAACTGTCGGGACGGGCAAAAGAGTTTTGTTACACTGCTGTTTTCTTTAAATACATGTGTAACCATGCCGGGTTGTTGCGCGAGCTTGCAATCCTCGCATGAACCGACGGAGCTGCCGCGCTAGACGCCCCGCTAGACGCCCCGCTGGGAAACGCGCTTGGTGTGAGAAGGTACGGAGCGCTGCGCTTCCCACGCGGCACCGCGGACGCGTTTACCGTAAATTTGGAGGGGGGGGGGTGTCACTATTACCTGCGGAGCTGCTGGAGGCTGGGGGGCGGGGGAGGGGAAGGACTCCTCGCACACGGCCAGGCTCCGCACCAGCTTTAGCCTGGTGTTGGACTGAGGGATGGGGATAGCAGGAGGAGGAGGATGGAGGGGAGAGGGGGAGGAGGGGGAGGGGCAGTTAAAAACCAATGCTCGAGCGTCAGGGGAAAAACAACAACAACAACAAAAAAACACCAAGAGGCAGCCGAGGGGGTCGGCGGGGGTCAGTCGGTCCCGGCTGGCATAGCAGCATCAATCTGTGAGCGCACAGGTGTCAAACTCTGGCCAAATACAGTGATTGGCCCCGTGAGGTGTGATACACAGCGCACGTAACATCTGATACTACTAATCCCATAATGCTCGACTGGTTATTTTGGCGCATCAATCAAGCACAGGACATTCATCAGAGGATATTATTATTATTATTATTATTATTATTATTATTATTATTATTATCATTATTATTATTATTATCATTATTATTATTATTATTACTACAACTGTGGACATCTAAATCAGAAGGCTACAGATAAAAAAGGGGGTGTACGATTTTTATTGACATTTTATTTATTTTGATGAGTTTTTTTATTTGAAATTATATTTTGCATGCGTGTGATATGAACTTTTTTATTGTAACAGTATTATTTGAGTTTGACACCCCTGCGCGTAGCGTATTTGCATTTTGAGCGACACGACTGTAAGAAAAAAATGTCAACTTTTCCTCATGAAGAACACGAAGAGCAATGCAGCAGGCACAGCATTCACGTCCCTTATTCTATTTTATTTCATATTATTTATATTTCTGACACAAACAACCAGGTCATGCAACACGCTGACAGCGGCTTTGATGGGAAGCAAAAAAAAATAAAATAAAATAAAAAAAATTCCAAATAGCACAATTCCAAGTGCATCATGGCAGGCGGCTCCCAGCATGCACTGCATGCATATGGCTAGTGTTAGCCTTAGCGTTACCTTGGAGTGCTTGGCCGGCTGTCCGTACGTAGGGAGAGGTGCAGAGGAGGAGAGTAAAAATAAATAAATAGATATATATATATGTTTCTATAAATAAATAAATAAAATAAACCAGATGACCAGTGGCTCTCAGAGAGAGAGAGAGAGAGAGAGAGAGAGAGAGAGAGAGAGAGAGAGAGAGAGAGAGAGAGAGAGAGAATTAAATATGACTGGCCTACATTTATTTTTATTTTCTTTGTGCTTGCGTGCGCTAGCAGCGCTGCGGAAAAAAGTCAAATGTTAAACAATTCATAGCAAGAGAGCAAAAAGAAAGAAAAGTAAAACTACAACACACTGGAGTTCTTTGTTGCGTTTAAGTCCCAAACTGGAAAAAAAAAAAGAACAGATACGGAACAAAACATTTTTTTAAGAAGCATTGATATGTGAAAAAAAAAAAAAAAACAACAAAAAAAGATTGGATGATTCCAATTTGGAAAAAAACAACAACCTTGGGTTGCTGTTAACACAGAGTGTGAGCGCGCGCACACAGCAGAAAACAAAAGCTAGCTGCTGCAGCCCGTTAGCTGTTTTAAAAAAATCATTTTTGCAGTGTGTGTGTGTGTGTGTGTAAACAGAAGGTTTTGCAGTAGTTTGATTTTTTTTTTGGGGGGGGGGGCGACCTGGCAGGAGCCATTTTAGTCCAGCAGGTTGTAACGGAGCCCAGTCCTCTGATTCCTGCTGCCAGCGCACACACACAGACACACACACACACACAGACACACAGCCACACACACACCTGTCCTCTAAAGAATCTAAAGGACAAACCTGCCCCCCCACCCCCTCCCACCCCTCCATCAGCTCCAGGGCTGAATGACACCTATTAAAAAACAGAAATTGAAAGGGACCGCTGTTCTCCCCCCTCCCCTCTATATCAGAGGCGTGTGTGTGGGTGGGTGGATGGATGGATGGGGGAGGCGCCTGCAGAGGGGTGGGGGCGGGGGGGTGAGCTGGGACCGCCAGCACACTTCTACACCACCGCCTAATTGAGCAGGGGGGGCGAACAACGCCAGGAGGAGATAGAGGAATGGGGGGGTGAGGGGGAAGAGAGGGAGGGGAGGGGAGGGGGGGTGTCCAGGGAGGGGGGTAGCGAGAGGGGCAAAAGGTGGGTGGGGGGGGCTGGAGTCAGCAGAAGCGGGCCGGCCGAGCGGCCACCTGTCCCGCCACAGATGGCGGACGGCAAAGTCACCCCCCCAACTGCCCCCCCCCTCCTCCTGACACCTCTCTCTCCTTACCCACAATGCACCTCCCTCCCTCCCTCCCACTTCCTTATCGGCGCCCTTCGCCCCCCCCGACAGCCTTTTAGCCGCCGCCCAGAATTAACTCAACCTCTAGCAACCAGGAGGGCGGAGTGGAGGGGGGGTTCCAAGTGCCGTCAGCAGTTCTCGGGCTGTCAGGAGACGGGTGGTGGGCTGGAGTGGGGGGGGGGTAATTACGCCTGGCCGAGTTTCATTGTAAGGGTGGAGGTGAGAAACAGCAGGTGGATGTAGAGATATGCATGCATGTGTGTGTGTGTGTGTGTGTGTGTGTGTGTGTGTGTGAGAGGGAGAGAGAAGTCATTTTAAGGTGAGACTCGGGCAGCCTTGCCTTCACAGAGCAGCTGATGAGAGGAGCTCTCACTACCGTGGGTTCAACTGCAGGGAAACACAACGCTCTCAATTTTTCTGTAAAGGAAACAGACGTTTGGTTTTCTCCGCGGGGGACTGGTGGGGGAGGTGGATACTCCACTGCCCCCTGTTGGCCTCGAGCGGAGGTAATGGGGGCGATCTTCACTCGTTTCAGCGTCAGTTCTGAGAGTCGAGGTTCCTGACGCTGAAAGAAGGAGTTTGTCTATGAATATATTGAAATAGCTATCGCACAAAACACGCAAGCCTGATGCGGTGTTTCATTTTCAACACAATTGAGACCCACTGACGGTCCTGCTCCACTGACACACTGAGGCAATCATTCCTCCAATTTCTATTTTTAACTTTAAGCCGGACTTTTATCTCTTTTCATACTTCAGTTTTGAACATTGCAGGCACAATTCCCTCCTCAAGCTGCTGTAAATGCACATTTCTCCTGGAGGTCAGTAAAGCACCTGTCTACCCATCCATCCATCCATCTATCTATCTATCCATCTACCCATCCATCTACCCATCCATCCATCCATCCATCTATCTATCTATCCATCTACCCATCCATCTACCTACCTATCACTGAGTCAAACCAAGTGAATCATTCATTTCCTCCCCACTCACCTCCCACTGCCATGACTCCTGCTCCCTGAGCCGACGGAGACACAGGAAGTGGACCAGATAAGCCGGGTCCTGATCTCCAGATTACCCCTCCCCCCACCCCCCACCTCGACTACGATCGCCTCCCGATTGGCCTGAATCCCACTTCTGGGGCCGCGGCCAAACCAGATCAAATCATCCTCCCACCACTTCTCCCTCCTCCACCCAAACTCCTGGAAGCCGTTCGTTCATTCGTTCGCTCCGTTTCCTCCCTCGCTGTTCCATTCCTCTGTCTCGTCCACTTTCACATCTAACAATCCCGCTGAATTTCTTTTTTTTCCCTCCTCTTCCTCTTCCTCTTCCTCCCTCCGCTGGTCCCAGAGCAAATTTACGGCGGTGACACGGAGACCTAATTAATTAGCAGTTTGTCTGAAATGATCTCCCTCCATGGCCCCCCCCCAGGGATTCGAGGGTGGATTCGCTCATTTTCCACATCCATTAACCATCCCTCCTTCCGCCCCCCTCCCCCCCATGGAATCTCTCTAAGTGGCAGATGGGGAGTCGGGAAGAGGCCCGAGCGAGACCCCCCCCCCCTTCTATTATTTTAAGGGATCGGGGGGCCAGATTATACATTTCAGGGACAATTTGGCCTGGCAGGGGGCGCCGTCTCGGGCGCCGCGGGTGACAGCGGCAGCACCGTCCCCCGCCCTCACACCCCTCCTCCCCCAAACACCCCCCCGGGGGGGTGTGGTGTTTGGGGGAGGCGCTCACTAGCTGGAGGGGTTTTTTGACGTTGACAGCCGAGCGAGGCCGATCGGGAGAGAAAGTGACAGCGGCAAGAGTTCTCGGCTGCTGACGAGACGGACTTTTTCTTTTTTCTTTTTCTCCCTCGTCGGGGGGGGGGGGGTTTGAATAATAATGAAAAAAAAACGCCTTGCTGGTGTTTGTTTCATCGCGTTGTAAAAATCTTCCTCCAGAGCCCAAACGGGTTTTGCTTCAACACACAGCGAAGCTCAACGCTGTACAATACACAACTTCATATTGCAACACGAGCAAAATCCAATTTCCAATGAAGAATAAAAAATATAAAAACAAAATAACAATAAACCAATGAAGTAATAATAATATCCTTCAATGATCGTCCTGGCCTGATCGAGCAGAGCATTCTGGGATTTGTAGTATTAGCGGAAGTTGTGTTGTATACTAGCGGCCGGCCAGCGGCTCCAGTAGTGATTCTTTATTGACAAATACAATGACACTGCAGGCCACATTTGGCCCACGGGCCAGAGTTTGACACACATGTTCTAAACTACCTACCTAGCATCTCACCTGCGGGCCAGAGTTTGACACCCCGAACGAGACCAATCACAAGTGTCCTTTACCTGTGCACTGTCCCTCTTGCTGTTGACGGGCTCGTCTCTGGCGCTCGGCGACTTGGTCCGCTCGCCACCTCCATCGACCTTCGTGGCTTCCGTGTCGGCCGTGTCGGACATTCTCATGGCAGAGTCTCACTGGGAGCTGCTGGCGGATACAGACAACCTGCCCGAAGAGGAGGAGGAGCAGGAGGAGGAGGAGCAGGAGGAGGAGGAGGAGGAGAAGAGAAACAAACTTTCAATTTGAGTTTAAACCCGGCCAAGGACGTGTTGAGGTGCGAGGAAGCCTTTCGTCTTTAGGACTGGCAGATTTTTAGAGGCGTGTGTGTGTGTGTCTGTGTGTGTGTTTGTGTGTGAAGGGGCCAGTTTGTCCTCATTATCCCCGTCTAGAAGGCAGAGTGTGAGTGACCGGAGGTGTTGTTTTCATACCGGCGTGCTGCGCCATTCATGTCCACACACACACACACACACACACACACACACACACACACACACACACACACACACACACACACACACACACACACACACACACCTATATATTTCAATATATGTGAATACATAAAAAAACAAAATCTATTTATGAGGGAGGAAAAACAAAACCTGCATCATTAAAACTCTTTGAAACAGCACCTGCGTCTCATCCTCCTCGCGCTCCGTGTCATTATTTGCTCCCCGGTAATGACTGTTTACTCTGCCTCAAGTTTGTTTTTCCCTTTTGCCACCTCTCATTAAAGGGGGGGAAGAGGAGGAAGGGAAACGAGAGAGAGGGAGGGGGAAAATATATATATATGTATATATATACATATATATATATATATATATATATATATATACATATATATATATATATATATGTACATATATATATATATATATGTACATATATATATATATATATATGTACATACATATATATATATATATATATATATATATATATATATATATATATATATATATATATATATATATATATGTACATATATATATATATATATATGTACATACATATATATATATATATATACATATATATATATATATATATGTACATACATATATATATATATATATACATATATATATATATATATATGTACATACATATATATATATATATATATATATATATATATATATATATATATATATATATATATATATATATATATATGTACATACATATATATATATATATATATATATATATGTATACATATATATATATATATATATATATATATATGTGTGTGTGTGTGTGTGTGTGTGGGTGTGTGTGTGTGTGTGTATATACACATAGTGGTATCACTTTATTGTGACTTTGGTTTGAAGTGAGTCCGGAGACGTGAGGAGCCTGATGAAGTGCGACGGAGCCAAAATGGTGGCCGTTTAAACTTCTTTATTTGTGTTTTTGAGCTGAGGTGGGTGGAGGCAGCAGTAAGAGGGTGGGGAAGTAGTGGGGGCGGTGGGGGGTTGGTGGTGGTTTGAGGGGGGGGTGGGCATCAGTCACTGACGTCTGTCTGCAGCATCGCCTCGCAGCTCCGCAGCTGTCGGCCGACAGATGACAAGGCTGGACGAATCACAGCAGGGGGTTGGGGGAGCGGGTGGTGGGGGGTTCTGGGTCATGTGACACCAGACGGTTTCAAACGACATCAGACGCCGTTCGGATTCTGAGAGAATCAATCAGTTGCGGTGGAAGGAAACTTCATCCAGCGCTGATAAAACTCTTGATAAAACTTCGTCATGCGTTTCTAATTTCAACTCGGCTGCTTGACTTTCTGACGGGGTGGAATTAATTTGGGTGTGGAGTGAGAAAAAAAACAAACACCTTGAAGTCACGCAAACGTGAAGTAGAAAAGCTGCACGCAAAAGGGAAAAAGAGCAACATTCAGCGAGCGTGTTTTAATGACGACCCTCAACACCTCAATATTAAAAGCCCTGAGAGAGATATTAGTTCACAAAATACAGGAAATAGCTTTTTTAATTGGTCGGGCTCCCCCTGGAGGCAGAGGGGAGGAGCGATGCTCGTCGGCTGCATCCCATCAAAACCACAGCAGCGCCTCATCCAGCCCCAAATTTGGCTTTACGCAAACCCACACACCCACACGCCTTAGAATCAAACACCATGCTAACAATGCTAACAACGCTACCGTGTGCGCGTTTGTGTGTGTGTTTTTCCCATTTCATATATATGTGCGTGTGCGTGTGCGTGTGCGTGTGTGTGTGCGTGTGCGTGTGTGTCGACTTTAGGTTCGGGAATATCAACTTGAGGAATAATCGGAAATGTCCAAAATCTGCTGCTGCCAACATTCCGAGCTGCCGCTTTTTAAACAGGAACGCCGTCCCGAGAGCGTTGATTTGACATTTTTTACACGCTTGCCTTTTTATTTTTAAGCATGATGGAAAAAAACAACATTTGTGCCGCTCTGTGACCTCCTCTTTGTCGGGATGAGGTGGAGCGACTTCATCCCGCTGGTACGTGACTCCCCCTAATTATGTGCAGCCGAGGGAGCGGAGCCGCTGAAACACATGGGGGGGGGTTGGGGGTTGGGGGTGCGTGGGGGGCTTGGGGGTGTGTGTGTGTGGGGGGGGGGGGGGAATCCGGGGGTCGACATCTGTTACACGAGCGCCGCTGATTAATGGGTTAATTAGAGACAAGCTTGTCAAAATTTAGCTCTTTGCACATCAGCGGGTGTGGGGTCGGGGCGGGCGGGGGCACTTGCGCACGTTCACGTGCACGCGGGTCTTCCACCAATGAGCGGGGGTGGGGGGTCTCTTCCTTCTAGTTGCCCGGGCAAATTGCCTCCTACCTGGCAGGAGTCTTCATCGAGGTTAGGACGGAAAAAGCGACGCCAACTTCTGGCTCGATACTGCAGAGGAGGAGGAGCAGCTTTCTGGATATTTACCTTCCGGAAGAGGGAGTGGGGGGGAGGGGTGACATTTTCCGTGAGTGACGCCTCTGGAGTGGCGGATGGATGTTTTCAAGAGGGAGTGGGGTCGGGGGGGGTAATGTGATGGACGGATGGATGGATGGATTCAGTCCTTCTCCTCCTCCTGAGATGACGAATGACGAAACGCGTTTTGAGCTCAATTTGGCGTCGGACCGTCGATGCGTTGAGAAATCTGCTCGACCCCTCCGCCTCACAGTGCCCCGACGTTTCGGCTCTGCGTAAATAGTGTTGAGTCCCATTAGAGGCTCCGTGTTGCGTTCAGGGAACGGATCAACCTCCTCCTCCTCCTCCTCCTCCTCCTCCTCCTCCTTCTCCTCCTCCTCCGAGCAGCCGCTCCCTTTAAAAGAGCAGCGCTGCATCAGGGAGTGTTGACTCTGGTCTCTTGGCAGCAGAGTCGCCGCTGTGGCTGAAGTAACTGAGTTGAATCGAAATTTGCGATATTTAACCGAGGTTTTTTTTTTTTTTAAATGATATTTGAACACCTGGCAACGTCCAGTCCAGAGTGAAATGAGCAGCCATAAAAAAAAATTCTTTCAGTGTTTCAAGAGTAATTTCAATAAAGAGAGAAACACCGCGGGGCTTCAAAGACACACTTTGTTTTAATGCCTTTGTTCCTTTTCAATGAAATCACATGTTTTCTACCCACCTTCCTGGGCAGCAGTAGCTGCTAACTGACCCCAGCTGGTTTCCAAAAAAAAACAAAACACCTTTCAATAAAAGATTTGATCTGACCCAGAAACCCCTGGTTGACTGTGAAAAAAGAGAAGAAAAGAAAGAAAGAGAAGCAACAGTAGCGACGTACTTGATGCGTAGCCGGCACTGGTGGTGGAGGTGGAGGAGGGCGTGGCCAGTGAGGTGGAGGGGGCGGAGCCTGCCGGTGCCGCTCGGGGCGTCTGGGCCCATGTCGGCCTCAGCAGCTGCGCTGGACGGGGAGCGGCGCCCTCATGACCCCTGCTGACCTGCGGGGCGAGCGAGAGAGAGAGAGAGAGAGAGAGAGAGAGAGAGAGAGAGAGGATGTTAGCTAGCGCTCGGGACTGACAGCAACTCTGTTGGGATTGTGAGGGTTAGAGGGTGATGGGGTGGCAGGAGGGTGGGTGGGGGGAGGGAAAAAAGAAAAAGAAAAAAAAAGTGAACGATTGTCCGGTGGTGTATTTGTGGGCTTTTTTTGCGTGCCGACGCTCCATGAATTATAGATGAGCCTGGAGAGGGGAGGTACAGCCGGGGCAAGAGGAGAGAGAGAGAGAGAGAAAAAGAGAGAGAGAGAGAAAGAGAGAGAGAGCCCCGCTGCCAACCTCTGCACAAAAAGATACAACAACGGCCAAAAAAAGAAGAAAAAAATACAAAATCAAGTGTTTTGGAATTCAGAGGGGGCTGAAAAGGGCTGGGAAAAAATGCGCTGAGCTGCAAAATGTCGAGAAAAATGAGAGACGTGAAAAAAGTTTGGCAAAAACAGTAAAAAAAATAAAAAAATAAAAATCAAACGCCACAGTCGGGCTGCAGGAGGAGGCGGTCGGTGGGGCTGCGCTGCAAACGTCCCCGATGCCGACGTGTGTGGGTGGGGTGGGGTGGGGTGGGGGGGCTAAAAAAAAAACACAAAAGAGGTTGTTAGCCCCGCTAACGCGTCGGTGCGCTAACTGAATTTTTTAGAGATGCTAAATTATGTAGCGTGAGCCAAAAAACGCACACTCACTCACGCACGGTGACGTATTGCACTATTCTGTGAAGTCTTGTTTCACCGGCAGACTTTTGGTGTGTGTGTGTGTGTGGGGTCATGAGTTGCCTTTGTGAGGAAGGTTCCGGATGCCAAAAGTGTGCGTAATTTTGACGAGCGCTTTGCGTGTTTTGTGGTCAATTTCAGCCTTTTTTCCTTCCAGCCTCACCGACATCCCCCCCCGCCCCCTCATCCTCCCATCCCTCCCATCCCTCCATCCCTCCCTCTCTCTGCCCTAATCTCCATCTCAGTGAGCGGGCGAGTTGCCATGCCGACTCTGGCACCCAGCAGTGCCAAGGGCCCGGCTGGCTGGCTGGCTGCTGCTGCCGACGCCGTCATGATGCCAGCAGAGAGAAGTGAAAGAAAGCGAAAAGGAAAAAAAACAAGAATTTTTTTTTCCCAGAAATTCATCCGGTTGACGTTTCCACAAAGTTGTGGGTGAAATTTGCACCTCCGCCTCCAGCGCAAACTGTGTGTGTGTGTGTGTGTGTGTGTGTGTGTGTGTGTGCGCACTGGACGGTGATGTCATGCGAGGAGTCTCTCTCCTCTCGCTCGCCCGCCTCAAATTCATCTCCCTTAATTTCTGTTCATTTTTTCTTCTCCTTCTAACTTTTGCAGCTCGCGGCCGTCGGCGCTACGTGTGTTTTTATCATTATTATTTTTATTTCACCCGCTCAGCAGGGTGTACGACTGCAGACTGAGTGCGCGTGCGCCTGTGTGTCTGTGTATGCACGCAAACGGCAGGCAGGAGGAAGCGCTAAAGACAATAGCTGGAAAAATAAAGAGAGACTCGCAGACTTGAGGAAACACCAGATCCAATAACGCCGTCCGGCTGGGATTTGATTTGCTAACGTCTTCCTTACTTACTTACTTGAACCCCCCCCCCACCCCCCCACCCCACCCCCCCCCCCTCTCGCTCCCGCCGTCCCGCCCTGCTGGTGCGTCACCGAAGAAAAATCATTTGAAACAGTCTTTTCTTAAAAAACAATTAGCGCTCCCGCTGCGAAAAAAAAAATGAAATTGTCACACAAAAGCGTCCAGCAGGGGTCAGTAGGGGGCCGCCTGTCAGCTGACGGCGGACAATTACGCTCAATGGCTGCGGCTAATGAGGAAATTTCTTTCCTCTCTTTTTTCTCTTCTCCAATTTCAATCGCCGTGGAGAGCGTTTTAGAGAGGCGAGCGCCCGCATTCCAGCGGTGTAGTGATTTTCTTCAACACACACACACGCACACTCCTACTCCCCACACACACACACACACACACACACACACACACACACACTGTGAAAGGCTGACCTTTCCCTCCCACACCTCCACTCGGCCGCCTTCCGCTCCTCTCCTGTGCCGCTCAGGGCTCTCGTCGGAGCTAAAACCGGCTCCACCGGAGGCGAAAGGACCCTCCAGACCCCCCCCCCCTCCACCCTCTGCACCCCCCTCTCTATCTCTCGCTCGCTCGCCCTCTCTCTCCCTCTCCACCAAGAGCGAGGAGGCGAGGCGAGGGAACGAGCGCGGGGGGCGGAAAAGAACAAGTCATCACCTTTCGCAGGATTTTGTGTGTCTGTGTGTGTGTGCGTGCGTGCGTGTGCACATGTGTGCGCGAGATCCAGCAGAAAGAAAATCTCAAAAAATTCAACAATAACGATGACAAGAAAGAAAAGAAATCCAGCAAGGAAACAACAGCGAACAAATGCTCGCTAATGAATTACAAAAATACAATTTTGTGTGTGTGTGTGTGTGTGTGTGCGCGCGCAGTAGCTCGAGGAACAGAAACAGGAGCGGCAGCCCTCTTAATAAAGTCGTCACCAAACAAACACTTCATTAGCTCGCTAATAGCGACGCACTTCTCTCAGCGCGGCAGCAGCGAAATTGATTTTGTTCTCTTTTTTTGCAGTGGGGGAAAAACTCGGCTAATCTCTGGGTTTTTGAAGCCGTTTTGCAGCTAATTGCGGTGCACTGGGGGGGGGGGGGACGTGCTGGTGGGGTGGGGGTAGTAAGGGGAGGGGGTTGTAATTGGGACTGGGAAAAGCGATTAGTGGCAAAAGCTTCTAGGAACCGTATGTTTTTTTTTTTCATGAGTTTTCACTGGATTTTCGAAAAAGAATGAAAGCAAGCTTTGGCTGAATCAGCAAAAAACAAACCAAAAACAAAATACACACAAACAGACAAAAAAAACAACTGCGGCTCTTAATTGCTCCCACGCGCTCTGCCTCCGGGTCGCGTGAGGCGGCACCGGGCGGCGTTAATAAATGAAATCCACAGCCTGAGCGTGTAGGTAAAAATCCATTAGCCTTCCCACAGGAGCCGCTTCCTTCCAGGGAATACCAGGCTGGGACAATTAGGCCAAACAATTTACCAAGGAAAAGAAAGACAAACATGCAAGACTTTTTTTTTTTTCTTTGCCCCCTCATCCAACAGCAAGTCTCTCAGCCGAGAGTCATTAAAAGTCCATTTGTAGGCAACACCTGCAAAACAAACAGCGAGTGGTGGTGGTGGTGGTGGTGGTGGTGGGGGGGGGGGGCAGCGATGAGAGGATGAGCCTGGCCGGAGAACAAAAGCAGAGTGAAGCCTCTTATTGGCTGATCTTAGTTAATTACCCCTCCACCTCCCACCAACACCACTACCTCCTCTCCTTCTCCCGCGACTGAAAAGTAGGACCTGGCAACCCGGCCATAAGGGGGGGGCGGGTGGTCGAAGGTAGGAAGATTTTTTTTTTTTTTTTTTTTTTTTTTAAAGACCGCACGCTCGCTTTCTGGCCGTTCAGACAAACACCACAGAAGAAGAAGAAGAAGAAGAAGAAGCAGAGGAAGACGTTGTTTTTTTTGAAAGGCTTGGAAAGCAGCACAATGAATAAAAAATCATACAGAGAGAAAATAAATGAATTCTGATCAGGGAGTTGAAAAAGAGACGGCAACCCCCGCCCCCCCAGGCTGCGGGACCTACCTGTCGGCCGGCGCTGCCCTCCGCCCCGTCGGCCTGCCGCGCCGCTTAGCTTCCATGGCGCCGCGGCCGTCGCTAACCACCCGGCTCCGGCGGAGGAGGGTGGGGTGGGGGGGTGGTGGCGGGGGGCTCGCTCGCTCGCACACTGCTCGACCGCTCGCTCGCTCGACCGAGTGAGGCTGCGAGGCGCCGCGGAGGGAGCGTAAAAAGGGACGGGGCGAGTGAGTGAGCGAGCGAGGGAGAGAGAGAGAGAGAGAGAGAGAGGGAGGGAGGGAGGGAGGGAGGGAGGAGTGGGTGTCACAAAGAGAGAGAGGGAGAGAGCGAGCAGGGAGGGGAGGGGGAGAGGAGCGCTAGTCTACCTGCCACGAGGCGTCGAGCCGGCAGCCTTGCTAGACGGCGGCCAATCAACAGCTGCCCCACCTCCCTCCCCCCCGCGTGATGTCACAGCCTCGGCAGCCAGTCACAGCGACTTCGGGGGGGGGGGGGGCAGTCAGCAGCTAAATGGGGATCTTCATTAGGTGGCAGTGCTAAGGGAGGGGGGGGGGCATCACGGGATAGGAGGAAGAGGAAGAGGAAGTGAAGGGGCGAGGGGTTGGGGGGAGGGGAGTATGGGACCAGGTGGAGAGTCGACGGGGGGGGGGGGGGGCTGGGGGAGCTGCCGGCCCGGGCCGCCGTCCCACTAATCCCCCCCCCCCCAACCCGACCCAGGAGGAGGGATGGACTGAAGTGGCACCAAAAGAGGTGGAAAAAATATAAGCGCGAAGACCAGGCAACACTTCGGCAAACGCTAATGATGATGATGATGATGATGATGATGATGAAGATGATAGTAATAATATTAGCAATAATAATGAATCCCTCAGTTTCACCTGCTGCAAGAAAAGAAGGTGTGAAAGGTGCCCCGCATCGACGCTCTCCTCTGGAATCTTCACCCCCAGCCCCCCACCCACCACCACCACCACCACCACCGTAACACCCCCCACCCCCCACCCCTCCTGGCCGGCGGCGGCGAAGGAGGTGATAATTGAGTCCTGGGGAAATGGGACCGAGCTGAGCCCAGGAACTGACGGTGCTGGCTGCAAGAGTCTCCAACTGCTGCACTGCAACCCCCCCCCGCATCGGCGACTGACCCGACCCTGGCGCCGCCTGGTTCCCAGCGACGGTACCGCCGGTTGCACTGGGGGTGGTGGGGAGGTAACAATGGCGGTAAAAATTCCAGAGGAGAAGATTGTTGTGGTGCAAGGCAGCAGGTGAGCCGGCCGGGATCTATTTAGGATTATTATTTATGATTATTATCATCGTCATTACCATTTGAATGGCCGATCTGCAAGTTTTGCAGGGTCTTGGCTTCAATCCGTCCCTCCTCCTGTGAATTTGTCACCGCGCTTCCTCCACAATCCCCCCCACCACCCCAAAAGGTCAGCAAGCGTCTGAGCAAACAATTTGTCGTGGCAGCGGCGGTGGCGGCGGCGGCAGCCACCATTAATAATTGAACGACCCTCCCGGACCACCGACTCTCTCTCTCTCTCTCACACACACACACACACACACACACACACACACACACACACACACACACACACACACACAACGAGGGAGAATTCAGGTTTTTTTTTCTCTTCCTTTCACCCCTGGAAGACGCTAAATTATTCAACCGCAGGGACGAATGTGGACTGTCTGGGCCTCTCAACCTCAATATGGGGGGTGGGGGGGTCCACAATTAATACACAATAAAGTGCGTGGTGGTGGTGGGGGTAAGACAGGTGTGCCGCATCGATCGGCGCGGTGCGTTTAAGTACCAACTGCGAGGAGCCCCGCGGAGATGAACACATCGTCTCCAGATAAAAAATAATCATAAAAAAAAATAAAAACCACAGCCTCAGGAAGTGAACCAGCATCTATCTACTCTCCGCCCACCAGGCACAGCTGTTAGCTCAATAAAAAGAGAAAAAAATGGGAGGAGGGGTTGTGGTGGTGGTGGGGTGTTATGGCATCATAATGCGCAGCATCAGTAAGACCCCCCCCCCACACACACACACACACACACACACTCGTCAATCTATAACCAATTCTGAGAGGCCATAATCAGCGCCACCGGCTCCCTGATGATGATGATGATGATGATGATTATTATTATTATTTATTAGATAACTGTCCAAAAAAATGACTTATTCCATGTGTGATATGTGGGTGTTTTCCCCCCAATGTAAATAGAATTCAGGTCCTGCTCATTTCCATCATGACTCTTCAAACTGTCAACATGTACATCACCTAAATAAAAAAACAACAATAAAGCCTCTAAACCTATCACCAGTACTGATGACTTTAAGACAAAAAGTGGAAATCAACACTGATTTATCGTCATTATTATTATTATTATTATTATTATTATTATTATTATTATTTCTAGTGCACAGCTGTTAGTAAGACAGATCTTTGTTTTGCAGTTTAGGTTTGGCGATCAATTTAATTTTAATCGTGCAGGAAATAATACACACATTTGCATCGATCATCCACCATTCCATCCATCCATTCCATTGAAAACAGTGGAACGTAGTGGCAGTGTTGTACACAGTCTGTTGTTTCTCAGCGAGCCCCGTGCACCATGACATTTTCTCCCACCCCACTTTTCTATTAAATCGTCATCAAGGACAGTTCAACTCCGGACAACAACTGACACCGTTACCTGATTATTATTATTATTTATTTTTAAATGTCTGCGATTAAAATTCAGCTTGTCAATGTTTTTTTTATTTTTTTTATTATTAATATTATTATCATCATTATTATTATTTGAACTTAAAGCACACGGTAGAGCAGCATAAAGCCTGAGCTCCGGGGCTCGTCCCAGGCTAACGCTTCCAGCACCAGGGGCGAGGAGGAACCGCTCGCTGCTGCACATTACGAGGCAAGAACCGGCGGATGCGGCTGGGGCCTGGAACTTATCGAGTTTATGCGCAATTTGTATTCATTTATATATTTATTTAGTCATTTATTTATTTTTAACACGGCCGCTGTGGTGGTTGTCTCGGCGGCTAAAGCTAACGACCATTATTATCACCTGGCGCTGCTAACGCCGGAGAGAGAAGGAAGAGGAGGAGGAAGAGAAGAAGAAAAAGAAGAAAGACCCGGACAAACACCGCTGTTACGCACTAGCAAAGAGGGGATGTTTACTGCTAACTAGCTCCGGAGCTAAAGCATAGCCGCCCCGGTGAACAACAGCAACCACCAGCACCACCAACCACCACAACTCTATCCGAATCAGCGAGCGCTGGACAGCTGCTACGCTGCCGTGTAGTTGCCTTACCGGGGTTGTCGGATTTCAGGGGGGTCGATGCGCGGCAGTAGTCCCCACCGAGGCTGAAGTCACTGGTGCGGGCGGAGCGGAGCAGTGTTGGTGGTGGCGGCGGAGTCAGCAGCAGCAGCAGGCAGCAGCGGGCTGGTGGGGGGAGTAGGAGGGGAAGAGAGGGCTGCTGCTGGTGGTGGTGGGGTAGAGGGAGCAGTGCGTCAGCTCCTTACGTCCGATGCGTAAAGGGGTGGGAGGGTGTGTTGAAAATATGTCACGTCTCTTTGCCGTCGCGGGATGTCTTGCGTCGCGGCGGTGGTGGTAATAACCGCGTAGCGACGGCAAGTCTGGCTCTGACTGTCTCCCAACATGGTTCATAAGAACGATTCAGCACCGTCCTCACCCGTATAGCTGAAGAAGGGAAAGTTTTTTTCTGACGAGAACGAGTAACGGCGAAATCCTATTGGGCCGCAACCGCGCTGTCTGGTGATACAAAACGAGTGAACCTTAAAAAAGATTTTCACCGCGAAACTTTCAGTTGTGTTTTCAGTCCAGTGACGGTGCCATTGGGTCCGCCTTGTCTCTGGGTAGGATAGATAGCCACACACGCAGATATACTTTCAATGTTTTTACGTGCTTTCTGTCTTCGTTATAATCGATTAACAGCACTCGGGACGGTCTCGAAAGAACGAATACACGTGGTCATGTCGATAATTCCACTATTGCAACGGAAGTCTGCCTACTGATATCTATCAAATGTTTACAAAAGCAACGTGTTAGTGTAAATAAGATTCGAAACTTCTTTTTTTTTTTTTTTTTTGCACAAGTGTCAGCGGTGTATCCGAAATAATGTGCCATTACTGAGGCAACTTGCACTTAGTGTGTATATGCGGCCGTGCTTTTATTTTTGTAAGTCAGCTTTGCAACTTCCGGTCAGTTACGTCCCCTTTCGTGCCTTAAAGTCGCGCGAGGCGAAACGTGACTCAGCTTTCATTAAAATTAGTTGTTCGACGCCAAATTGTTCATTAGTGTGTCGTTGTCACTCGTAGCAACAAATATCTCCACTTATTCCCAAATTAGTTTAAGAAAATACAGTGTATTACGCTTCTAAAAACGTAATTAATTGAAACATAATTCCAACTGTTAATTGGAATTATGTTTCCAATTGATATGAGTTCAGTGACGCAGGTAACTTGCCTGTCAATGTTAAGCGTTAAAACGCTTTTGCTTGACTATAAATGTATTGTTTGTAGGGTTTCAATTAGTCTTTTGAAGATTAACTAAACCTTTATTTATTTATTTATTTTATTATTAATTTTTTTAAATTTGTCCTTTTGCTTCGAGAAGCTACTATTTTACTGCATGATAATTTGTGTAGAGGTTGGCCTTACTGTGCTGTTGGTGTTTATCAGCCGCAATTAAGGAGCCTCTAAATTAAAAAAAAAAAAAAAAAACAAGTCAAGAATTGTCACAATGGTAATGGTAAATTATTTGGGTCAGGGTTTTATAATTGTAAATATGCACATTAATTGGTTGTTTTTTGTTTTTCCCCCCCCAATTGTTCTATTGAACCAGGACCAAGAAACTGACGAGAAGCTGCTAATGGAAGCCGATAGTCGCGGGCTCCAGGCCTCGACCTCTCGCTGTGACGCAAGATGGTCGCAGGAACTGTCGGGCCTCCCTCCCAAGCTCCTGCAGCGTCTGATGCCTTTCCAGAGGGAGGGGGTGGAATTTGCCTTGTCCAGGAATGGAAGGTGAGCAGATCGCAGTGAATCACCACCTTACACCGCTCGTTTCATGGACACCCTCATTTTTTGGGTTATAGTCTTTTGAAATGTGAATGTGAAGGGTTATTTGGATTATTTTTTTAAAAACGATCAAGTTTAAGATAAAGACAAAGGTCAGTTTGCAACTTTGGAACTGAGCTAAGTCATTAAGCCGATACACCAGTTTTTAATGGACACTTTTGAGGACATCAAAGTCCCTCCCTGGTTCTCATCTCCTCTTCACGCCCTCTGCTTCCAATCCACTCTTGCCGTGTGCCAACATTGATTTTTTTTCAGCTGCAAGGATGCTCCCAATTAAAAACCCACCTGAAATGCACGTGGTGCCATTGACTTCTCGTGTGCCAGCCCTTACAAAAAAAGTAGCCAACGCAGTAAGGAAAAACAGTGGCCATGAAGGGGGTTTGGGTCTTAAAATGTAATAGCAGGATGCTGCTGTGATTGCATGTTGATGCATTGCAACAATACACCTCTGAGAGAAGGAGCGCTACCGCAGGTCATTCCTGCATGCAGCCATCACGCTGCGCAATCGCACACAATAGAACAACCACTTTTTTCAGATACAGACAAAAAAAAATTACAAAAATAAATGAAACAATACATTAGACAAAACTGATCATAAAAATCATAATTTATTTTTAGTTTTTTATACTTATTTAGTTATGTAAATAACGTATATATTTTATTTCTTTTTAATTCACTCTTTGCACCAGTTTTAATTCTATTTGCACCACTTGCACTGCTGTTGTACCAGGCAAAGTTCCACAATGTGGAATAAATGAAGGTCTTCTTCTTCTTCTTCTTCTTCTTCTTCTTCTTCTTCTTCTTCTTCTTCTTCTTACCTCTTTCGGTCTTCATTTTGGAATTTTTCTTTGTGCCTATTTTAAGGACAGTGTTCGCTCGGTCCTCGTCGTTTCAAAGATCCCAGACGAGGAAGTCATAAAAAGTCACGGGCCAGGTTGTGTCTTTGAAAACAATTACCGGCTCCCTGGAAGCTTCTCCATTGACCCCGGAGTTGGCCCGGCGGTGGGCTGCATTGGGGTCCTTCCTCCTGGTGCGGCGACCAGTCGATTGCGCGCTCGCGTCGGCGAAGGTCAGCAAAGAGGCGACCGATCAGGGCGCCTCCGCTGTGATGCCGAGTGTTCGCATCGATCCGGTGGGGGTGTGTGTGGGGGTGGGGGCGCCGGGTTGCTACAAGGATAGGTCAGGAGTTCAATTGGCTCTTGCCGCACTGTGTGCACAGTTACCTCAGTCAATTGGCGTCGGGGTGACAGCGAGAGCAGGGCGGGAGAGGCCTTAACGCGAGATACTTTAAATCAAGGGCGTCAAACTCAAACACACAATGGGGACAAAACTAAGAACTTGGACAAAGTCTTGGGCCAACATTGATATTTATTGAAAAAAAATCTTCCTCTAGGTAGAACAGTGAACCTTTTTTATATGGACCCCAAACAAGATTGGCTTCAACACTGAACATGAAACAAGCAAAGTTTAATACGAAACAATAAATAACTTAACATCGCACTTACGTCTTTTTGCATTTGCAGCCTTCTGATTTAAATTTCAACAGTAACTCTTTTCCACGGGCTAATAATACATCTAAAAATAAAATAACAACGATAAACCCATTCACTAATCTAATATCCTTCAATGAACATGCAACCTTTCAAGCCCACGCCTTGGAGTAGCAAGAAAAAGTGCGTAAAGAAAACTATAAGAATGACTTATAGTCTGTTAATGTAAGTAGGCTGCCAGAATACCAGCAGAGCATTCTGGGATTTGTAGTATGAGTGCTACATGTGCTGTATAATGCAGGTGGGCAAGCTCTAGTAGTGATTTAATACTGCCTCACAGGCCAAGTATAATTATACTGCGGGCCAAATTTGGTCCACTGGCCAGAGTTTTACACCTGTGCTTTAAATAGGCTGAACCCCAAACATCTTGTTTTCTGCTCATTAACATTACATTACAAAATATTTTCTACACTCGCTATGCTATTCATTTCTAGAAACGAATAGGACTGCGGTTGAAAATTAGTCCCTGGCTAACACCGGAATGTAAATTAATGTGCATTATCCTCTTCAAATAAATAAATAAATAAATAAATGTCTTCAGGTCACAACACGTTTTAACCATTACAATGTTTTGCAGTGCCTATTTTTCTTACACGTCTGTTTCGATTTAATAACGCACAATACTATCAGAATAAAATTAAATCAAAATCATATTAAGGGCATTACGAAGGAAAACTTTAAGGTTCAATATGAAATGTTTAAGAAATAAGGAAGTGGAAGCTGATTCCTTTTGACTTTTTCTTTTTTGTTTCATTTTTTTGCTGTTGTTTTTTAACATAGATCTAAAGTAGACCCCAGAGAGTGACTTGGCTGTGCAGACACTGGATAAAAGGGACTCATTATTTCCGTTCCGGCAACATGTTTTTTTATTGAAAGAAAGCCGCCTCGCCTCGCCTCGCCACAGCTGAGGTATCGACAGAAGAGCCGTAGCAATGCGAAAGATACTTTGACATTATTACACAGCAAGCGTTTTCATATGGAATCACAGGAGTGCCAAAATTAAAAATAAATAAATAAATAAATGTAGAAACAGAAGTACAAGGGTTTATTTTGTCATTGCTTTTTCCCTTTTGGTATTGTAAAACACAAATGGAAAAAAACTTTTCTTTGCCTTTTCTTTTGCCTTTGCCTTTTCCTTTTGCAAATGGAAAAGGAAAAGGCAAAAGCAAAGTCCTTTTCCTTGTGCCTTTGCCTCTACTGAATGGACTGGACTGACTAAGCGACAGAAGGAAGTACACTACATGTATTTTGACTGGCAAAAGGCGGAAAAATATAAAGGGACTACGTGGAGGAATTGAGGGGAGGTGTTCAGAAACGACTTTTAACAATAGCTCAGATGGTCAAAAACGCATGTAGTGTGTACTTCCTTTTGTCGCTAAGTTAACGTCACTTTCCTTCAGCCAAGCTCGGAACAATCAGGTATTCACTACTAATCCTGGTCTGAAAACCCCCGTCCAACGGCATTTGATTGACAACCCAGTCCATTCGGTAAAGGAAAAGACCAAAGGAAAAGGCAAAGGCAAAAAATGTAGTCATTGTTTTTTCCATTTGTGTTTTACAATGCCAAAAGGGAAAAAGCAATGACAAAATAAACTCTTGTACTTCTATTTCTACATTTATTTATTTATTTATTTATTTATTTTAATTTTGGCACTCCTGTGATTCCATATTTTCATTCCTTTACTTCCGTTTCGACTGGCACGGTGGCATTTCACTGCACTTCCAAGGCCCAGAGTAACTCGTCTCGGCCGCTCATGGCTTCATAAGCAGCTGCCAGCGAGGCCAGTAGGGCGCCGTCTGATTTGTCAAATACGCTGTCATACCAAGGTGTCAAACTCTGGCCCGTGGGCCAAATTTGTCCCAAAGTGTAATATTTATATATTTGGCCCACAAGGCCAATACAAGATCACTACTAAAGCTACTGGCCCGCAGCTATTATACAGCACATGTAACTGCTAATACTACAAATCCCAGAATGCTCGGCTGGCATTTTGGCACATCAATCAGGACAGGACGTTCATTGAAGGATATTATTATTAATTAATTGCTTTATTGTTATTTTCCTTTTACATGTATTATTTGCCTGTGGAAAAAGGTTACTGTTGAAATTAAACTCAGAAGGCAGCAAATAAAAAAGAGGCATTCGGTTTTAATTTACCATCTATCCATCCATTTTCCATAAACGCGTCTTCCCGAGCTCAGGGTCATGGGGGTCTGCTGGAGCCTATCCCAGCTGTCATAGGGTGAAGGCAGGGTCTGGACAGTTCATTTATTTTGATGAGTTGGGTTTTTTTTTATTATTATAATTCAATTTTGCATGTCTGCAATATTAAGTTATTCATATTGTGTAGTAGAGATTTGTTTGTTCCATATTGAGGTTGTTTGGGTCCACATAAAAGGTTCACTGTTACATCTGGAGGAAGATTTTTTTTTCAAGAAATAGCAATGTTGACCCGAGACTTTGTCCAAGTTTTACATTTTGGCCCAACTGTGTGTTTGAGTTTGACACCCCTGTGTGTAGTACAAAGTCACTCACTGCAGCTGGAGAAGTTTTCTGCGGTCGTCTGTGACGTCAGCAAGGTGTGGCATTTAGAGCAGGTGATAGCGGCTGCAGTAAACGCTGCATGAATAAATCAAAAAAGAAAGAAAGAAACGAGAGCGCGGGGAAGCTTTGTGTGAGGACCAGACAGCTGTTGGCGTCCGTGAACGTTGACATTTTGGTAACGCCGACACCAAGCACATCATCTATCTCAGGTTGGGCAAACTACGGCCCCGGGGGGGCCATATACGTCCCGTTAAGCTTTTTAATCCGGCCCGCTTGAACTTGAAGAAATTATATCAATGGTCTGTAAGCCATAAAATAGCTGGATTTCATCAGTTTTTTTCCAGTGTTTTAAGAGTCGTTTCAATAAAGCAACAAAAACACTGCATCCATCTGCTCCTGCTCCATCCTCCAGTTAAAATTTAGAACCCATGGTGGACCCACCAGTCAAAAAGTTTGCCCACCCCTACGCTATCTTCTCCTCATCCTGAGCGCTAAACACTGTCTAATCGGAAGCAGAAGTGGATTCACAGCCAAATGATGGCATGTTTTTGTAGCCGGCAGTTGTTTGCATTCTCATGCGGACGGCGAATGGCAATTTTCATTGACTGTAATCTGAATTTTTCTTTTCTTTTTTCCCCGCATCATCGCCCCCTGCTGCGCCTCAGCTCATTGAAGAAACAGTAGCGTTTCAGAAAAGACGAAGTTAAGGCAAGGAAATGGGAGGAAAAAAAGCCAAGCCAACATTAGAAAAGAAATGGATAAATAAACAGCAGCAGCCTGGTGTTATAAAATAAGCCCCCCTGAAATGCAGCGGGCATCACAGACTGATGACGGATATCGGAGCTGCGTGGGAGGACCGTGGGTGGAATTCTTTCCTCTCCTCTCCTAAATATCCTCTCTCTTTCTCTCTCTCTTTCTCTCTCTCTGCCTCTCTCTCTCTTTCTCTCTCTTTTTAAATCTGGCAGTCATTGTGTCTTTTTTTTTTTTTTTTACCCCCCTCACATCCAGAGCATCAAGGGTAGCGAACCAAAGCGTCAAATGTTTGCTGCAATTCAAATAGTTATGGAGCCTGCCCGCTGAAAACGCTTCCTGTGTGGGAGAGTGGGCGGTTGAGTTTTATGAAGTTATTCAAGGTGCCGGCGCAGGAGAAGTTGCAGTTGCGGAGCCATAACAACAACAATAACAATAATAATTTTTCAGAAAAAAAAACCCTATGGCGTGCAGCTCAATTGCTTTTATTTGGGGTATAAAAAAAAAATTGTCCAAATTGTTGTATGTATGTATGTATGTGTGCGTTTATAAGCTTGCAAGGATAACGCAGGTCATTGTGGAAGAGATAACATCCAGGCAGGGGTGTCGAACTCAAACACAGTGGGGCCAAAATTTCAAATTCGGACAAAGTTGTGAGCCAACGTTGATATTTATTGAAAAAAATCTTCCTCCAGATAGAACAGTGAACCTTTTTGATTGACGTCCCAAAATACCAGCAGAGCATTCTGGGATTTGTAGTGTTCATGTTCAACGAAATAGCTGCGGAACAGCTACAAACAACCTGTCAACTCTTATTGCACATTCTAGTGTTTTTCTTCATTGATTGGTCAACAATTCAATATTAATACTGGACGTGAACAAATGCGTGAGTAACTGCTATGAAAAGTAGGAGGTGTTGGATTGAAGAAGCTCTCCAACTTCCTCCTCCTCCTCCTCCCTTTGGAACATGTAGATTGTGAAATTGCACAGAGGTGATGTACTAATGCAGGCGAGTTCAGTCTACAGCCTGGGGCCATATGCGGCCCGTGAAGATTTCTAAACCGGCCCTCTGATCTTGAAGAAATGATATTAATAGTAATCCATTTTTTCAGTGTTTTAAGAGTCATTTCAATAAAGAGCTAAATTCCATTGGCCTTAAAAAACACATATTTTGTTGCGCTTTTACTTTTGTTCATTTTCAAATGACATTAAAGCGCGTTTTCTGCACATCCCATGATATATTTTTTCCTCCTTTTGAGGTGGGTCACCGAAACACTCCATCCATCTGCTGCTGCTCCGGCCCCCCTCTGTCATATTTTGGAAGCCATTGTGGCTCCACCTGTCACAAAGTTTGCCCAGCCCTGCAGTAATATGTTACTAAACATGCGTGTTCGAAATAAACTAAACCATAACCATGGAAATCGGAAGCTCGTCTGCGGCTGTGCTAATCTGAAGTGGCCTTTGAGACCCACTAGGGGGCCTTGTACAAATAAAATGGCACCGAGCGAGCCGGCCTTCATCGTCGAGACTCTGTTTTTCTCGCGAGGGGAGCTTCATATCAGCAGGCAGCGCGTCTGGCAGGATGTCGGCACACAGCTTTTTATTATTATTTTCCATTTTAGCTTTTTGTTTGTTGTTGTTTCAAGAGAGTTGACAAAGAAAATGTAATTTTTTTTTTCACCAGCGTCAGTACCGTCGCGCGATGTCCACATTCCCCCTTGACCTGGCCGCCGTCCATCCCCAATGTAAATACGATGAGAGCGCTGCTGTTGTTTATTTATTTATTAATAGAAAGGCCAAGCTTTGCAGGATGAGAGGAAGTCTATGCACTGTACTCTTGATGGTAAATGGACTGCACTTTAGATAGAACTTTCCAGCACCTTCACGGTTCCCCTTAAGCACTTTACAATGGCCTTTCATTCACACATGCACACACACATTCATACACCCATGGGTGGCTGCTGCCATGAAAGGCACTGCCAGCCCCATTGGGTGCAATTAGGGTTCAGTGTCTTGCCCAAGGACACTTCAGACGTGTTCAGTTGAAGCCAGGATTTGAACCGCCAACCCTTCCATCGTCAATTCACAGCCCACTCTACCAAATGAGCCACAGCTGATGAGTTTTCTTACTCTGCGGAACAAAGAAAAAAGTTGTCTGACTGATTGAAATCGTAGTGATCGCACCACAAAAAGGGTCCGAACCCCCCCCCCCCAACCGAATAGATTCAATCAATCAACTCTGCTGGTCTTTTCCTCTTCTTCTTCTTCTTTGCAAAAAGCCTGCGTCTCTTCAAGCACGTTTCCTCTTTCGGAGATACAGGATAAAGGATCAGGATGGTGACTAAACTTGGAAAGGCGCTTGGGGGGAGGAGAGGGGTGGTGTTCAAGTGTGAGCTTGGAGGGGGTAGGGGGGCACCTGAGGCCGTAATGCGGGGTGATTAGTCAGTGGGCACGCCTCCACGCCAGGCAGCGGAGTCGTGTTATATTTACTGGGCCGCTCCAGCACGGAGGAACCTGCTCAAGAGAAACTTTCAAACGCGAAAAAAAGTGTTACACAACGGCGTTCCACTTTAAAGTGCTGCGAAAATACTTTTTTGTTGTACCTGAACATATCCCAGTAAATATAAACTCTCAGGGAATTAAGAACATCATTGTGGTTTTTTTTCTCTCCCCCCCCCCTTTCTCTTTTCCATTTTTTCCCCCTTTTTTTCTCATTGTGGTTTCAACGGATGCCTTATTGCCTTGTGCCCTTGTGTATTTCGGCGGGATCGCTGTGATAAACATTATTGATCACTTACATTTATTTCCACAAGCGACTCTTTCTTTCTTTCTCTTTTTCTCCATCTCTCCTTCTTCTTCTTCTTCTCCTCACCTTGAGCCGGCAGACGAATGAGGCCGTCGGTCACTCATCGCGATTGCGCACTCTTGGCTAATGGTTCGAGGCTTTTTCCACGCATATTCCCCGGAAAAGAAAAACTTTCTGCGCGGGAAAGCAAAAAGTCCAGGTGTTTTGCTGCCATCGTGGCCAGAAGCCCCCCTCACCCCTCCCCCAACCAACCCCCCGCCCAACCCCCACCCGCCTCCCTCTATTTTCAGCAGCGCCATCGAGAGTCTCTTGATAGATTGGGGTTAGAGGGAAGCGGCGCCGCTGCCGAGCCAAAACTCATCGGCCTACATAGAGGAAGTCAGACCCTTTTTTCAGATCTCCTGCCTTCCGCCGAGCTCGCAGTCAAACCCAAAACAGAGCAAAGGCTGCTCTCCAAACCCCAAGCTTTATTTTTTATTTTATTTATTTATTTTTTATTTTTTGCAGCGCCAACCTTTAATGGTGGGCGAGAAGATTGAGGTTCAGACCGTTGCCAGGGGGTCAAAGCCATCAAAGTGGCTTTGGCCCCAGCTTTCCCTCCTTACTCTGGGCTCGGGCTCTCGTGGCTTTGGGAGATAACATTGGTGGCGATGGCGGCGGCAGGGGCGATGCCGTTGACGGGCGGCGGCAAGCGCCCACAGCCCCCGCAGCCGTCAGGACGACGGCCGGGTTATTTAAAGTGGGATGATTAATGCGTGCAGAAATGGCATGCACCTGCCTGAGCCTCGCTGCCGTCCCCCGTGTGTGTGTCTGCGCATATGTGTGTGTGTGGGAAGTGAGTGCATGTGTATGTACGCAAGCATCTCCACGTTTTTGTGCGCTTGGCACCATACTTCATTTTTCTTTCATTTTTTCTGCATCTGTTTGCATATCTTTGCTTTTGTGTGCATTTTCATTTTTTTTTTATTATTGTTTAAAAAAAATTTGCCCATGTGCGTATTGCACGGGCTGGCAATTAGAGATGGGGGGAAGAAGAAAGAAAGAAAAAAATCACCAGTGGCAAAAGGGTGCACATTAATCATGCTCCTCCAAAAAGAGAGAAGAGGGAGGGAGGGAGGGAGAGGAGGGAGAGGAGGAGTAGGGGGGCTGTTGGGGGAGAGAGGGAGGGGGGAGGGAGACAGGTGGAGTCGGAGGCGTTCAGAGGCTCCGTTGGCTCTGACACAATGTTGGAAGCATTTATGAAGAAGCAAGGTTACGACAATAGAGCTCCAACCCCTGAACCCAGCGGGCGGAGCTTCAACACCTCCCCCCCATTGTTGCTTATTCAGTCGGTGGCTTAAGAAGCGAGTCAGCAGGTGAGATGCTGCCTTACCAAGGAAGAAGGTAGTTCACGGCATAGGTGTCAAACTCTGGCCCATGGCCCAAATTTGGCCCACACTGTAGTTATATTTTGCTTACAAAATCACTACTAGAGCTGTTGGCCGGCCGGGGGGAAAAAGTCATCTCACTTATTGTTATCACACTCTTGTTACAATTCATTAATGTGCCATTTGAAAAGGTTGACGCGACACTTCTGACGGATTTCTGGGAATTGATTTGAGGAATGTGTCGTACTTAATTTAATGCATTGAGGAAAAACACATGAAATCGTTAGCTGGACTCACCTTCAGTGAGTCAAACCAGTTGACCCGACCGATTCAATTCGTTCACTCACACTCCTACTAAAAAAAGATTTAATTCAGATCAATGATGTAATCGTTCAGAATGACGTTGATGGCAAAATAAAATGCGGGTCTCACCGGGTCGTTGATCGATCCCCAACATTAGTGACAGAAGCCTCCTGCTAGTTGAACGAGCAGAACTGTTTAACTACCGAGATGACAAGGCTCCGTCTGCATTGAGGTTTCTGCGGGAGGTCGCAAGACGGACGCGAGACGGTTATTTTCGCTGATGTAACGTCGGATTAATAAGCCGTCACCGCCGCCCCGATAAATTAATTTTACCGTTTTGACGGAAGACTGTAGCCCGTTAGTGATGAAACGCCGGCTGCTCGACCACAGATAGCGCTTTGCGGAACCTTGCAGGCTAAAATATGTGGGCGGAACAGATCAATCAACTCCAAAAAATCTCACTAAAAACGTAATTTTTTAAAACTTTTTCTCAGTTAAAATAAGTTAATGAATACATACAGTTCCCTCGAACAGCTGGATTGCTGAGGTTTCAAACCCAAAATCTTGCTAATCCAATAGAACGTGTTGGGGCGGGGTGGCAAAGAAGGAAACACAGGAAGTGAGCGCTACCCTAGCTAACGCTAACAGGATTAGCTCACGGGTTATCGCAACCGAATCAGACTTTCCGTCAGTCAGTCTCAAATTTGATTGGCTCCCCTCGATTGCCTCCAACCGAAGGTTTCGTCCAATCCTGCAAGTTTTTATTCCTCCGCTCTCTCCTAATGTCCCTTTAGCTCACTGGATCTATGACACAAATCCAGCAGATTCGGAAAACATTGGACCTGGCGTGCCGGGTTTTCTTCTTCTTCTTCTTCTTCTTTAATAAAGCAGCAGGAACAGGAAGAGTAACAGCATTAGCTTGTTTTTGTTTTGCCGGGGAATCGACGATCGCTGAACTGGGCCGCGTTGAGGGGTGGTGGTGTAGGCAGGGGGGCTACAAACACACCATTTATATTATATTATACAACAGCAGCAGCTTTCGTTGCTGTGTGAAGTTTTGGGGCAACGACCTTAATGAGTAGTCACTGGACGCAATATACGATCAGAGAAGAAGAAGAAGAAGAATTGTCCGTCGTGTTCGTCCGTAAGTGCTTGAGGAGTCGGGTTGCGACAGGAAGGGCACAAAAGCCGGACAATCTTCTTCATCAGCCGCCGCCGCCGCCGCCGTGCCCTTGAGTAACCCTTGTTGCTAGCCCTTGTTGCCTTGAATCCCTTATCTGCAAAAGCTCGTCTGACGAAGCGCTCTCTGTTTTCCCTGTGCTCCACAGATGTATGATTGCCGATGAGGTAAGCACGCACGCACGCGCACAAGCATATGCATGCACACACATACACACACACACACACACACACACACCTGCTCAGAATTTCTCCACCAAAAAACACTAACTTTGCTGCATTCCTTCCAGATGGTTTTGTCGACCCTGTTTCAAACATTCCCTCGCGTCTAATTGCTTCTGACACCAGAATCATTCCGGAACCTCTGTTAGCCCCCACCCCCCCTCCCCCCCCAAGCCTTATTACTTGTTTTCCTCCCTGGTCCAGATGGGTCTGGGGAAGACGGTGCAGGCCATCGCCATCGCCAACGCCTACAGGCAGGAGTGGCCCCTCCTGGTGGTGGCGCCCTCGTCCATGCGGTACCCCTGGGTGGAGGAGCTGGAGAGGTGGATCCCCGAGCTTCAGCCTGGTGACATCAACCTGGTTGAGAGCAAGAGCCACACCATGTATGTATATATATATATATATTTATATATATATGTTAGGGCTGTCGAAGTTAACGTGTTAATAACGCGTTAACTTAAACTCCTTTTAACGACACAAATTTTTTGTAACACGCGATGAATGCCTGGTTCACACCAAAGGGTGGAAGCACCGTGAAGCACCGCAGCCCTCCTATTTAGACGCATTTCTCCGCGACAGTCGAAAAGCGCTTCTGCTCAGCTGTTGTTGCGAAACGGAGCGTAGCCCACTTCCTTTCAGCGCCCTTGTTAACCAAAGGTGACGTTCACACCAGACTTCCGCGGCCGGCTCGAGTCGTGCAGTGATCGTTTCGGCGTCTGGTCTATTTTGTGCCCGAGCCGCGAGTGATTACGTCAAGATGGACAGGAAGTCACTCAAAGAAACATGAGAGAATACGGTTAATTTTCAAAATAAAGCAATTTTCAAAGTAAAATACCGCGATTGACAAATGCGATCATATTCGTGTACATTATATTTGTCAGTATCTAGTATCAGAATGTGAGAGAGATGAAACAAACACACACACACACACACACACACACACACACACACACACACACACACACACACACACACAGTTTAAGTATGTAATTGTTTTGGAATGTTCCAATGAAAATAAAAATATAATATTTCCACAATGGAGAGGACAATAATAATTGTTGTAGTATAAGAAACACAAAAGATATCTTTATTGTGTTTTAAAAAAAAATTGCACTTAATTTGCAATTTATCGCGAGTTAACTCAGGACACTAATGCAATTAATCACAATTTAAAATTTTAATCGGCTGAAAAAAATTGGAGAGGACAATAATAATTCCTTTGTGGAAATATTATATTTTTTATTTTCATTGGAGCATTCCAAAAACAATTATTTACTAAAACTGTCTAGATACTCTCCTAAACTAAACCTCAAACCTTGAGGTATTCCCAAGCCAAAGCTCCTAACCATTAAGGTTTACAAATAAAACAATTATTTTTTTATTGGCAAATTCACTGTGTGCCCCTTCATCGCTTGTGTGTGTGCATGTGTGTGTATGTTTGTGTGTTTGTTTCATCTCTCTCGCACTCTACTAGATACTGACAAATATAATGTACACAAATATGATCACGTTTGTCAATTGCGGTATTTTATTTTGAAAATTGCTTTTATTTTGAAAATTAACCGAATTCTCTTGTGTTTCTTTGAGTGACTTCCAGTCCAGCTTGACACGGATTGCTCGCTGGTTGCTCACAAAATAGACCAGACGCCGAAACGATCGCAGCACGACTCGAGCCGGCCGCGGAGTCTGAACAAAACCATCGGTGAACAAGGGCGCCGAAAGGAAGCGGGCTCCGTTCCACGGCTATTCGTGGCCAGTGAACCCAGCCACATACATGACACGGAGAAGTAGAGGGAGTTGTCTGAACAGGAGGGCTGCGGCTCGCGCTTTGCGGCGCTTCCTCCTCTGGTGTGAACCAGGCATTAATCGCGCTTTAAAAAAGTAGTGCCGTTAAAAGACGTTTGAATTAACTTGTTATTAACGCATTAATTTTGACACACACTTGTGTGTGTGTGTGTGTGTGTGTGTGTGTGTGTGTGTGTGTGTGTGTGCATACATCTTCAAATAAACCAACAAAGAAGAAGCTGGACATGGTATCCAGGTTTGGGTGCGCAGGCCACTATAGCTCACGGGCAAGGTCAGGAGGGGGAGGAACAGTATAAGAGCACCCCAATCTAACATGTAACCACTTGACGTCGCTCTCGCTTCTTCAGAATCTCCAAATATTACACACAGGTCCTGTATTGTTCACATTATTATTTGTTACATTATATACCATTGAAAAGCACCATTTTTTTCCTTGCGTTTACAGCCTTCTGTTCGGTGTCAGCCCCCTTTGTGACATCTCAAAGAGTGGATTTCTCATATCTATTGTGCTTGAGCGCGAGCCTCAGAAGCAGCACCAGATGTGAAAATGAGATTTTTAGGGTTTTTTTCTCATTTCCGGGGGCAGCTCACCGGCAGACTGCTGAGAAATGTTACTGTTAGAACACGCTGTTTAGGTGGATTCTTTTTTTTTTTTTTGCTTAACACGGAACCTTTGAAAGGTAACCGCAGGTTTTTCAGGTTTTCACAATTCCGCTGCCAACTGACGTCGGGGGAGTGATTGAAAGTCCTCTGTCTGACGGAACGCTAAGTCCAATATTCTCCACGCTACTCTTTTGCTGCTTTCTATTCCTGGGGGAAATATGTGCTTCCGTAGCGTCTAAGTCCTCCAATATTCAGCAGCTAATTGCAAAGTTCTCACTGTTCAGCTAGTATGATTTAAGCTGTGTTTCCATTACACCTAGAAAACACCCAAATATCGCAATAAAAAACTGATAATGGAAAGACTTAAGCTTTGGCATACCTCTCAAATATGGCTAAAAGGTTTTCACGCTCTCATGACGTGTCGATATAGGGGTATGTCACAAAAGTCTAATGGAAACACTTTTTTTGCATTTACACGTCACTGGAAGTGACGTGTGATGGGGTCACATGACCACCAGTGACTTCAAGTGAAAATGGCTGGACAAGATTTTATGAGAATTACGGCTTATGCACTTCACACCATTCAATGGAAACACCTGCAAATCGCAAGTGTACTTTGTCGAAATTTCAGAAATATTGATTTTATTTTGCAAAAACTGCAATGGAAACCCAACTGTATATATATATATATATATATATATATATATATATATATATATATATATATATATATGAGAATATGAGAATGATGTGATCATTTTTCTTTTGTGTGTGTGGATTCTTAATATGAACAAACTTCTCCATTAATATTACAGTATTGCAGCGCGTTGCAAGCGAATATAAGAAAAAAATAATTCATGGTTATTAATCCGATAAAATGCCTCTCAAGCTTCACACAGTTCAACTGGGCCAACAAGTTCAACGCTGTTTTGCTCCAGAAAGATCCTGCGGTTTCAGTGAAAAGGTTTTTAAGTATGATAATTATTGCGAGTATTAAAAAAAAAAGCAGCCTGACAGCTCAAATGATCTCATGACACATCGACTGCTGTGAGCTGAAACACAGCAAACGAGACGCATCATCCCCTCAGGCTCAGTGTCCATATTGTTTTCTTTATGCTAACTAGCTTGTGGCTTTAAAAAAGCCTCCAGAACAGACTAATGAGAGGAAATTAAATAAGTGCAGTCCAATTTGCTTTTATTGTCAGCCTCATCTCGAGTGGCCCAAAGTGGAGCTAGAACGGTCACCATTTTGCCACTAGGTGTCGTCGTTTTGCTCCTTCACCAACTTAAAACAAAGTGACGCATAGGAGTCCTGTCTCTATCATGTTATTTCGTCAAACTTTTACTTATGACTATCAAACTTATACATATAATTATCAAGTAAACCATGACATCATTTCATGATAATTTTCGTGTTAGAACATGAAACTATCACCTTATTTTGTCATAATTTTCACTTTACAGTGTGAAATTATCACGTTATTTCGGGATAATTTTCACTTTATAATGTGAAACTATCACGTTGTTTTGTTCCTTCACCAACTAAAACAAAACGGCTAGCTGCACGCACCTATGCCAAGGAGTCCCGTCTCCGTTTTTTGTTTTTTTCCTGTGACGCGAATCAGGTTTGCATTAGTGCTGGCGCGTAGCTATCACGTCCCCGTCCCCGCGGAGGTCGTGACGCGGCTAGCTAGCTAGCCAGCTAGCTGCGCGCATGGTGAATACAGTTTTCCCCTTTTTGTCTGATGAAGCTGAGAATCACACGCAGCTCTTTGTTATTATTACAGCTTTCCTTTCCTTGATGAGAGTAAAAAAAAAAGAAAAGAAAGAAAGTTACCCGCTGCCAAACGTCTCACTTTGACAGCTGAGCGCCGCAGGTGCCAGCCCGCTCACGTCAACACAATGCAAAGATTCTCTGCCGCTGAGGGCAAATCTCGCACCTTCCGTCTCCCTAGTCGCTAATCAAAAGGCCTCCGTGCGTGCGCGCTTGCGTACATGCGTGTGTGCCTGCGTGCGTTATTGTAATTAAGTTTAACTTTTCTCTTTAACGAGCAGCAGCAGCAGCGCTGATTTCTTGCTGTCCAGCTCAGCTGCCCACACGCGCACACTATAACGCACCTGAAAGGAGACGGAATAGAAATGTGATCACTCGCACTCGGGGCCCCAGTGTAACGGGCGAAAGGGTCGGCCTGACAAATTTAATCTCAAAGTGTCCCTCGGTGTCAGCAGCCGCGTTCGGGGCTGTCGAAAGGACAGCCGATGATTCAGTGCAGGAAGTGGGGGAAACGCTGAGACCATTGATTCAGGTTAGCTGCGTCGAAAGCAGCAAACCTTTCTTCTTGTCATCTCAACTTTGCGTGTGTTTTTTTTTTTTTTTTTTTTTTTTTGTGCCAATGAAACAAACTTTCTGCATCTGCGGCTCGGGAGGGGAGGTGAAATGAAGCCCAGCAGCTCCTCGTTGCAGATGAGGCGCAAAGAGGTTGTGAAAGCCTTCTGGGAAGGAAAGAGGGTGTCGGAGTCGGGAGGGGCGTCCTTGAACTGGATGTGTTAATGACTCAAACGGTTTTTGAGACAGCAACGGAGGAAAAGACAATTACGCCGCGCCTCTTCCTGCGTTAGCGAGCGGGCTCAGTCTGGCGAGGCGCGTCAGCAGCGGCACCTCGACTTTGCTCCGGCGCCAGTGAGAGGTGTCAGATTGGCTGGTCGGTTGGTCGGTTGCTTTTTTTTTTATTTTTATTTTTTAACAGAAGCACATTGTTGATAAGAAAACACATTTTAATGTGATAATTTTCACGTTTTAACATGAAACTATCACGTTAATTAATTAAACTGTCACGTAATTTTGTCAAACGTTCACGTTATAATGTGAAAATTGTCGCAAAATAACGTGATAAGTTTCACGTTTTTACTTGATGAGTAATTGATAATTTCATGTTGTAACGTGAAATTTTCATGTTGTTTCATCAAATTTCATATTATAATGTGAAAATTGTCACGTAAAAACGTGAAATTATTATGTGTCATGTTTTTACGTGATAATTTTCATATAACATGAAACTATCACATGATATATATGATTTTTCAAATCATTTATGTTTTTGTAAATTTATTTTTGAAATGTCAACGTTTTCACCATTGAAAATATTTTAGTAAAATTACAGTCATTTTTAAAATTATTATGATACAATCAAGCTAACTAAATATTTTCATATAGTTTTATGGCTACCAAGCAACACTTTGACTTTGTGAGTCCTTTGCTCACGTCTTTCGCGTCCGTCCGTCCGTGTGTATGTGTGTGTGCTTCCAGGGGTATCGGCGATAGCAAGGTGACGGTGCTGGGCTACGGCCTGCTCACCTCGGACGCGCGCCCCCTGGTGGAGGCCCTGAGCCGGCGCAAGTTTGCGGTGGTGGTGGCGGACGAAGCGCACTACCTGAAGTCGCGGAATGCAGCGCGCACCCAGATCCTGGTGCCGCTCCTCCAGGGTGCCAAGCGGGTCATCCTGCTTACGGGCACGCCGGCGCTGGGCCGCCCCGAAGAGGTACTGTCACCGCCCCCTGTGGGAAGCAGCTGGCACTACATCACTAATAATTACACTGCTGTATTTTTATTTTTATATATATATATTTAGTCTGAATGGTCATTGCAATTAAAGTAGACAATTTTTATTTCTTTCATTAGCCTTTGGTAGGCAGAATATATATACACAAGTATATGCAAAGGATATAAACACCTGTAAGAAGGAATATATTTCATAAAACACATTTATATTTATATTTATTATATTTATAAAAATATGTACTGCAAGTACAACAAATGCTAATACAGGTCACTCAAAACAGATATGACCCACCACCTCCCTGCTGGCATCTCACCCCTCGCCGCTGCCAGTGTATTATGATGTCCAGAACCTGCACTTAAGATGTAATGGGCGGAATTTCAAGTGTGATCAAATGCAAGGCAGTTCTCATGGAGAAACATCAGTTGAAGGAAGCTGGTCAGAACAAGGAAGCAGTGTTCCAATGGTGTATTAAAAAAAAGAAAGAAAAAGCCTTCACCAAGGAAGATCAGAGGGCTGCCGAGTCTCTCAAAGGTGTGTTAATGTTAACGTGCGTTATCGTGATTATTATTTCGTTCACCCCCATCCCCCCACCCGGCGCTTGAAACTCAGGTAGATCGTCATGGTAACCCACGCAGAGAAGGTCACGCTCAGATCCCCTACATTCAAAAAGCCAATTAACTCCCTCCGCCGTCACTTATCCTCCAGGATCCCGCCGACTTATTTCAATAACCTTTTGTTGCCGGAAACTTCATTTACAAAGGGCTGATATGAACAGACGCACACACACAGCAGCAGCAGTGCAATAAATGAGACAAGTAATAAAAAGGAAGCGCACGGGAGGAGGAGGAGAACTATTGAATTAAGAGACAATAATAATAAGAAGAAGATGGCAACGGCAGGGCTGTTTTGGGAAGGACAGCGGTTGTTTGGAGAGCGGTAAGCCCCGCCCCCTTCCCATTCACTCGCCACCGTGATTTATTATATGGTTTCATGTGTGATATATACATATATATGTATATATGTACATATATATATATATATATGTGTGTATACATATATATATATATATATATATATATATATATATATATATATATATATATATATATATATATACTCCACTCCATCACTGGAGAAAAACAAACCGCTGAAGCTGCGGTATAAATAAGAACAACAGGAAGTGCACACCGCGCACAGCTAGCACGTCGAAGACTAGCCATATCAATCAACCAATCAATCCACTTTGATTTGTATGGCGCTAAATCGCAACCAAAGGCATCTCAAAGCATTTTGCCCACCACACCAAGCCATCTGAGGCTCCCAGGTGAATGTCATTAAATAGTGTTGTGGTTACAACCCACAGTGACACACACACCCCCTACCCAGGTGTTAAAGAAGTGCACTCACAAATATAAATATTAGAAACTCACGGCTAGGGATGGGCGATATGGACTAAAAGCTTTATCACAACAATTCAACTCCATGTTTAGGGATTATTTTTGGGGGGGAAACGGCATATATTTGAGACCGCACTCGAAAAAAATTCGTTTACACGAAGCCGTATTAAAATAAATAAATAAATAAATAAATAAATAAATAAAATAAAAATAAATCCTGTTTACACGGATACGCAGGAAACGACTGAAAACGATGTAGTACCTATGCCCGGCCTGGTGTGGCGCCGCAAGTTTATTCCTTGAAGGCGGAAGAAGAAGAAGAACGCCTGAAGCACGCCGTGTTTGCAGAAGCAGTAGCTCGCTAAAAACAAGCGCCACGGAGAAGAGAAAGAAAGATCGCTCTTGAAACGACGGTGTGGATAAACGACAGAGTTCAGCGTTTGCTTCGAGTAACTTTAGAACACAAAGCCTGAAAAGGTCCATGCTAAAATTGACTCGGAGTTGTGCCAGTTAAAGTTCGCCAACATTTTTGCGTTTCCTAATTACGTCATCAACACGAGTTTATCGTTATTACCGCGAGATGACATATTCTTACCGCGGTGAATTTTATGACGATATAACGCAAACGCCGATATATCGCCCATCCCTACTCACGGCTCCTACTGCACGTGAGCAACATGCTTTAATGCGCAATAAAATAATTGTCGGCGTTTATAAATAAATGAGTTAACGAGATAATAACGCGTTAACTTGCCCAGTCCTAATTTAAATAGACTTCAATGTGAAGCAGTGGGCTGCTTGAGCTGCTGTCCCATGATTGGTAGTTCACGTCGAGAGGGAAAAAGTGATAGAAGCTCCACCTGCACAGAGCGACAATCTGTTCCATATGTTTATGGAACATCATTTTAGAAGCGCTTGGTTTAATTGATGGTAATTAAAATGTACAATTCTCATCATCTGGGAAATTCGCATTGACCTACATTTTTTTCTTCCTCCTTCTAATTACAGTAATTATATAAGTAATGAGTTATTTGAAACTAGCGTTAAATGTCAGACCCCGCCAACACCTGCAGCCTGTTTCTGTCTCTACAATGAGCTAATAATGCGTCTGAAAAGTTAATTATAACCCACAGGTCAGCATGATCGCACATGTAAAGATATATTGACCCGACGCTGTGGTTGGTTGGTTTTTTTGTTTTTGTTTTTTGCAAGTTGAACAACTTTATTACACTAGCAATCACATCTCATGCGCCTCCTCAAGAGCCCTGAGGGGTCGATGATGGATGCTCAATCCTAATTGGTGGTTGGGTTGCGCGCTACTTCCCCCCTTTTTATTCCAGCCCGAGATCGGGCGAAGTGATGGAATCTGGTCAAGTTGGCCTTTCAATGAAAAAAAAATAAAATCCTATTCTCGTCCCGTACGACTTGTCTGTTGTTCTTTCTTTTTGGTCACAAAGTTGTGCTGTCGCATCAGGTTTGGTCGTCTCGCAGGTCCGTCGCGGCCAGTAGGGATCCACAGGGGCCTGGTGGGGGGCCGATGTTCCCATCTCAACCAAGTCGAGTCTCGGACCGCCGTGCCGAGCATCTGTCGCACCTTAAGATGTAATTACTGCCTCGACTCGCCACGTTAATGAACTGACGAGAGCCGAGCCACAAATTAATTTCCAAAACTGAAACCAACGTCGCGTTGCGTTTTGAGAAGGCAAAAGCGTCAGAGTGTGTGTGTGTGTGTGTGTGTGAGAGAGAGAGTGTGATCCCTTTCACCTACCTGTGTGTGTGTGTGTGTGTGTGTGTGTGTCTGTGATTCATGCCATCCTGCCTGCGGCGCTGGGGTTAGATTTTTTTTCCAAGATATCATCTCTCTCTCTCTCTCTCTCTCTCTCTCTCTCTCCCTGCTGCTGCTGCCAAGAATCTGTAACTGAATATAACATTTTATCATCGACGGCACAAACCTGATAAGCCCCCCCCCCTCCCTTACCACCTCAATCCGCCCTCACACCGTGCCAGTCTTCTCGCCGCCGTCATTACTCACAGCTGCCCCCCCGACATAGAGTTAGCGCTCGCCGTTTCGCGATGTGACCTCATTCCGCCCGCCCATTATAGTGACAGACACCGCGAGGGACATGTTGGGGTGGGTGGGGTGGTTTGGAGTTCGGGGGTGGGCGTTGGGGGGCATGCTCAGGCAAAGTTCCTGTTGACCAAGCGAAAAAAATCCCGATTCGGATCTGCGACTACTTCATTAGCTCCCAAAAAATTGCTGGCAAAACCACGAAAATTGACCTGGGAGGTGGAAGAGGGGCTGTGGGGGCTGTGGGGGAGGGGTGCCGTGGCTGCGGCGTGCACAACCACAGTCAGTCTGCGAGTTTAACGTGCGCAGTTTTTGACAATGCGGCGGAAAAAGCCTCCTTATGACACAAAACACTGAATTAGCTTCAGCTGTCAATTAGCATAATTAGCTAGAGGAGATAAAAAAAAAAAACTACAAGAATCCGGTGGAATTGTCCGCAGTAGTTTTCAGGACCTGGTGAGCTGCACTGGGTGTTGTAGGAGTGAGGCGGAGTCTTCACTTGACCACGGCAAGGTGTAAAAATAAATAAATGAATAGATAAATAACTGCATAAATAACAGTAGTTGAGGTCATTAGACAAACTGTTGCAGAATCAGGAAACAGGAAGTCTTCAAAAACACCATGAAAAAATCTCATCACTGACACTCTTCTTCTTCTTCTTCTTCTTCTTCTTCCTGCAGCTCTTCATGCAGATCGATGCCCTCTACCCCAAGAGGTTCGGAACCTGGAGCGACTACGCCAAGAAGTACTGCAATGCCCACTACAGGTGGGTCGCAGGGCTTTGCTGGCCACCAACATTCCATCGCAATAACGACTCGTGTTAATTAGTCAGACGGCCAAAACTGGCTTTTTCTTACGGAAGGAGTATTTTGCTTGGATAACGGCTCAGGAGTTCTTTAAAATTAACCATGAATTAACTGCAAATCAACAGTAATCTGCTTATTATTAATTGGACAAGGGACAGAATACATTGTCCTTCATTTGTGGCTAATAATTAATGCAAACAATCCATTTTCCTGAAACATTCTTCTTGGATTATATTTGTTTTAATATTTAGGGGGGGGCGGGGGGGGCTGCCACCGGAGTGGTCGCGTTCCGCTGAGTTGAGTTTGTTTCTGTCGCAGCCAAGCGCTTCGACGGACAGAAAAAATGATAAAAAAAACTCTGTCGCTGCCGATCGGCTGGTGGACGACGATCAATTAAAAAAAAACGTTACAGACAAGCAAACAAGCGCATCAGACACTGCCGTCCTGGACGCCCATCAGAGCCAGAGGCCGTTTGATGTTAACGCTAATGTATATGTATGTATATCATTTTATATGTATGTGTATACACACACACGTGTGTGTATATCTATCTATCCATATCTATCTATCCATATATATATATATATATGTATGTATGTATATATATATATGTGTGTGTGTGTGTGTGTGTGTGTGTGTGTGTGTGTGTGTGTGTGTGTATATATATATGTATGTATATATATATATATGTATATATATATATATATATATATATGTATATATATATATATATATGTATATATGTATATATATATATATATATGTGTGTGTGTGTGTGTGTGTGTGTGTGTGTATATATGTATACTGTATATATATATATATATATATATATATATATATATATATATATATATGTGTGTATATATATATATGTATATACACACATATACATATATACACACTACTAAGTTTGTACACACCCGATGAATTTAATGTCTTTTCTTTCACTCTCTTGACTATTGACATTGCAGTTTATCACTGAAGGCATCAAAGCTATGTATGAACACACATGGAATAATGTGTGCTCATACATACTGTTCATATATTCATATATACTGTATGTATATAGACTCATATATACATATATATGTACATATATGTATTTATGTACATATATGTATTTATATACATATATGTATGTGTGTTTACATATATATATATATATATATACATATATATATATATATGTATATATATACATATATATATATATGTATGTATATATATACATACATCATTTTTTTCTTCTTCAAAATAAAATAAAGAGGGAACCTCACAGCTGTTAATTTGCTTCTCTCCTCCCTGAGTTTGAACACTGGAGTGCGAAAGCAAACTGCGTCGGTTGGCAGCGGCTCACTGAGTGCGCTCAGTTAAGTTTCCCCCTTCCCGCCAAGATGGCTCATCACCAGACTTTGTGCGGAGGGCCAGTTCTGTTCTAAAAACAAACAAAAGAAATAAAGAAAGAAATAAAACTAAACTAAACTAAGAAAAAAAAATCCATTTGGCTGATGACTTGTGAAAGTTGCAGGCGGGGCTTTTTTTTGTCGGGTGAGGGGTAAAACCTGCTGCTGCTGCTGATCATTAAACAAAAATAGCCTCCTCTTCCTCCCCACCCCCCCACCCCCGCTTGTTGCAAAACTTGCCCTGGAGCTATGAGAACCAGCAGAGTTCAGAACTTTAAAAAAAACAAAAAAAAAACAAACTGCGCATCGAACAAAGCGTTCCTCCGGGGGGTGCCACTGTAAATGAATGAAGCCTCCCTCTCTCTTCCCCTTCCTTCCTTCCTTGCAGGTACTTCGGCCGGCGGCGGCAGTGGGACTGCCGTGGCGCCTCCAACCTGGACGAGCTGCACCGCCGCCTCAGCCAGGTGATGATCCGCCGCCTCAAGGCCGATGTGCTGCACCAGCTGCCCCCCAAGGTCCGCCAGAGGATCCCCTTCCAGCTGCCCAGGGAGGCTGCCAAGGTAGGGGGCACCTAGAGGGCCAGGAGCAGGGACGCGTGAGCTCATGGCCATGGGCAAACTACGGCCCGGGGGCCACATGCGGCCCATTTAACTTTTTAATCCGGCCCGCCGAACTTGCAGACATTGTATTAATAGTCTGTAAATCATACAATAGCTGTATTTCATTTGTATTTTGATTTTGATTCATTTTCAGAAAAACGCTCTGTCACAATAGCAAAATATGTTTTGATTTCTGATTGATTGTCTTCTTGAAGCTGTAACCTTTTTTTATTTTTTTTTAGCCAGGAGCGCCCCCTAATTTAGCATTTTAGAGGTGCAAGTGAAAAAAATCTAGGGGGCGCCACTGAGGACGAACTAGCAAAGTGAATATTCACGAACATTTCCTCTCATTTTCACTGCACCACTGATCAATACTTTGTCAGTAAACGCAAGAATGTGTGATGCACAGCAACAAAACACATTTAATCAAATAAAATTTTACAGGGCGAAAAGCGCGCAAGTAAATGGAAAATCTTTCTTGCACCGTCTCCCATTTTTAGAGTGCAAAATACAACCATTAGGGGGCAGTGTGGAGCCCTGCAGGCAATTCGAGGATTCTTTTGAAGTTGAATCATGACTCGAATAGCTTATTTACAAACTACTAAACCAGGCATGGGCAAACTACGGCCCGGGGGCCACATGCGGCCCATTTAGCTTTTTTAATCCGGCCCGCCAAGCTTGAAGAAATGATATTAACAGTAAGTAAGTATTAAAATAGCTGTATTTCATCCAATTGTCAGTGTTTTAGCACTTCAGTAACAAGCTAAATACTGTGGGGCTTCAAAGACTCAGATTTTGTTGTAAATATGCTTTGGTTCATTTTTAATTGATATTGAAGCACATTTTCTATACAACCCAGAGAAGGGGCCAGGGGAGTAGAGGGAGGGTTCCCTGGGGGTCAGAGGTCAAGACCGGGTCACATTATTTGATCTGCAGCAGCAGGAGCAGGAGCAAAAAATAGATAAGAATAAATGAGTGCCCGTAAAAAAAAACATTTCCCCTCTCACACTGTTTGGAGATGGGGTTTTTTTTCCATCCCTTTTTTAATTCCTTGATAGAAAAACATTTGTTCATTTAAAAGAAAAAAAGAAAAAAATTAACTATTAGTATCATTATTTTTCCGCAGCTGCTCGTCCAGCGGGAAGAATAGCGTCCCACTTCGTTTCCCGGGAGCTAAATGGACTGGTTCCACTTCACAATACAGAGAGAGAGAGGGGTGCGAAGTGCCGGACCGCCCGGCACGAGCGGGGGAGAGGATAAATAAATAAATAAATAAATACATCTGAACAATAGACGCCGCATTAAAAAGATGGAGTGGACATTATTTCCACGCTAAACAAACTGGCTTTTCAAGCCTCTCGGACGCTGGTGGTGGTACCGCTCGCTCGCTCGCCCGCTCGCCCGCTCATTCATCCCACCGTCCTCTCTCTCTCTCTCTCTCTCTCTCTCTCTCTCCCTCTGTCCCTAATGATGGCTTTTATCTTCCGCCGCCAGACACTTTTTACGCCCCTCCTGCCCTTTATGTTTTCAGCCGTGGCCTTTTCGCTGAGCGGCGCTCGAGTAAATATCGCCAAGTGTGGAGTGTCGGGCCACTTGGGCTTTTTTTTATATCTTTTTTTTTTTTTTACTTTTGCAACTTTTTTTTTAGAAGCAGGGCGGTGTGGGGGTGGGGGGTTTGGGGGGGCTCGGATGAACGTTTCTCAGCGATGCTTCATGTCAATTTTGTCATCCATCGCTGATGGTGCTGTTGTTGTTATCTATTCCCTCTGTAAACATGGAGGAGTCAATGCTAATGTTTACGAATAACCCCCCACCCCATCCCCGGCGTGTTGCACCTGTTTTCGTGTTACGGTTTTCATTCCGGCTCGATGAAACACCAGTGAAAAAAATAGGGTACAGTTAGCCCTCTATTTGTAGCCCACCCCTGTGTTAGCCTGTTGTGTGCTAATGCTGGGATACCGGAGTACGTGAAGGATAGCAGCGGTGCATCCTTCCAATCGGCTAAAAGTAGGCCGCATTTGAAGTGCGCGTTTGGAGCGTCCTTAGAATTTTGGTGAATGAGGAGAGGCCTTTGCGCAGTGCTGTGACGCAACTGACCTTCAAATGCAGGCTTGGAAGGATGCAGACCCTGAATTGAGACACAGCCCTGATGTGGCCTGTGTGAGTGTTTTCTTCTTCTTCTTCTCCGTCTTCTCCTTCTTCTTCTTCTCCTTCTTGTGCTACGCAATAATAGTGAACGTCAACGATGATAGAAAAAAAACAGCCACAGCCACCAAAGTAACTTTTTTTTAAATAAGAACAAAGTTTGTCCACTTCTGAGCTTTCAGCCTGGAGCAACAATCAACTTGATTTTGCAGTTAAAAAGATGAATATGTCAACATTTGACCACATCTGCTTCGCTTCTTCGCTGCACAGTTAGCCCTCTGTTTGTAGCCCTCTCCAAGAACACTCATCAGGAGCCCCACCCTGCTCTGTCGTCGTCACTGACCTGGCGCGGGTTCACCAGGCCCCTCCCTCTCTTCCTTCCTTCCTCCCTCCTGCCTTTTCTCACGCTTCCCTCCCCGCGTCGTGCACGTGCCCGATCCGCACGCCTCCACCGCTCCTTCAGCACCGCCATATGGTCCTCACTGTTTGATACACCGTGTTTTCAAGGAGGGCTCCCCCCCTTTCTCTGTCTCTGTCTCTGTCTCTCTCTCTCTCTCTCTCTCTGTCTCTCTCTCACTCGTTTCTCCACTGTTTTATATGTAACCTTCACTTCACTCTACCCCACTCCTATTTTCTTCACTTCAGACATCTCGAACCCGAAGCCGTTTGCTAAAAACTCTCAAAAAAAAACGCCTCCAAACTCGGCTGGGTTCTCTTCTTTTTTTTTATCCCCTCTCCATCTAAAGCCGGAGTTGACCAATGAGACGCGGCGTTGCAATTATCCCCCACCGCCCTTCCTGCCTGCCTGCCTGCCTGCCTGCCTGGCTCCCCTCCCACAATGCAAAGTGTCTGAAGGAACCAGCAGAAGCCTGCTGTCTGTTAAATGAAGTTTTCTGTGTTGAGCCCAATTTTCATGATAAACCTGCGAGACTCGCACCTTTTTTTTTTCTTTTGTTTTTACAATCAGCAGCGGGGAGGCATATGCTGAGCTGCACCCACGGCCCCTCCCACCCTCTACCTCCTCCACCACAGCGATGCTCCCGCCCTTTAAACACCTCCTCGCCAATCACCTTGAGAGTCGCTCGCTCGCTCTGTGATTTATTGTAGCGGGCCGGCCGCTTCTCCATCTTCCACCCGGGGGCTTGTCACACGGCGGCTATAATTGGGCGAGCGCGTGACCCACCTAGTGGGGGAGCAGGGGAGGGGGGGCTCGCCTCCATGGGAATTCTCTCCTTCTTCTTCTTCTTCTCTCCCCATCGTTCTCTCTCTCTTCCAGGGGAAAGTAGGACACGCAAGCAGCAGCAGCAGCATTAATTGTTTTGCCCTTTACATCTTAAAACAAAAAAGTGTGTGTTGGGGAGGGGCCGGGCCCGGCCAGGGGCCAAGGACGCACCCTTTCTCACCCTTTCTCACCCTTGTCTCTCCCTCTTTCTCTCTCCCCACCTTACGAGCAGGAGGCCGCGTCCAGCTTTGCCCAGTGGGAGGCGCTGATGAGGGGCCGGGGCTCCTCGCAGGAGGGTGACCCCTTCGCCGAGGTCATGACCCTGGTCACACACATGTACAAGCAGACGGCCATCGCCAAGGTAACACAAATAGAACTGATTGTGATTGTGATTGTGATTCTTTTAGTGACCACACAGCCGAGCTGGTGGAATTTGTTGCCCGCACGGCTTTGCACAGGTTCCAACATTGAGACACAACACGTTTTATACATGCAGACAGAAACACATTCAGACAAACACAAAGGCCATGCGCATTCTCTTCTTCTCAGCTGTGCGTTGGTCTTTATTTCCTGACAAATGAGTTGAATTTTTCTCCCCCCTAATTTTTTAACATCCGTGTGAAACCCACAGTTCGTTGTCGTTGTGGTGTTTGGCTTTTTTGAGCGGCGTGCGCAGGTCCGCGCACAGTCACTGACGCATGACGCCACTGTGTCAGTGGCAGCGTGGAAGTCACCTGCAGCAGGGAAGACATCACGAGTGTGTGCGCGCCAAACGAAAACCAGACACGCAGACACGCAGCACCCCCCCCCCCCCCACCTCTATTTTTTTATTTTATTTCTTTCAAAGTGCTTTCACTAAGTGAGAGAAACGTGCAGGAGCGAACAGAGCCGTCGCCAGATGGACCAGTTGATTCGGCTGCGAGCAACGTTTGCCGCCCAAGTGCAGCGTCCAGCTGCTTCTGTGTTGTTCCTTTTATTATTATTTTTTTATATGTCCATTATTATTTTTATTTTTCCTCGTGAAATTATGCTGTCTTTTGGAACGAGGGGGGTATTGTTTTTTTTTTTGTCTTTTTTTTGTTTCTTAAGTAGTTTTCCGCACCATTAAGTCTGTGGAGTCGGAAGCTTCACACCCCTGATACTGGAGACACTGGAGAAGACAGTCTGGTCGTGATATACAGTATGTCATTGTAAATACAGGAGGAGTTGGGGCAGTGTAATGTACACACACACACACACCAGGAAAACTTGCATAAATATTTGATTTGTATACGTCCTTCTACACATACAGATGCTTGTAGAGGCCAAAGGACACTTGTTAATCTCGTGATGTCTGAATAAATTTGGTTTTGAAATATTTCTGCAAGTTTTTCATTTCCTGATGTGCGGCTACCAACTCTGTATGTACATGTCAATGTAAATACATGAGACAGTTCTTGTGCTATAGACTTAGTCCTGGGTAAAGTATACAACACAATGCAGTACAGAGCTGAGCACTGATAAAATAATACAAAACAATCAAATCCTGCATCAGGACGTTTGAGACGAATAAATTGCTGCCAAACTTTGATGTATCGCCCCCTCCCCCACCCTGCCACCCCCACCTCCCCACCTTGCGAGCGTGATGTCACAAGGGGGCACCGCCGCTGCTGCCACCAAGGCGTTCTCCAGCGGCGTCCGCCGTGATTACGCCTCGTCTGAAAAAGTTGCGCGCCGGTTACCGAAATAGCATCGCTGTGATGTTGTTGCCATGGAAACTCTAGCGGGGGGAGGAGGGGGGCTCTCGGTTTGAAGCGACATTTCTCTTTAATGAGAGCGAGGGGGAGGAGGGAGGGAGATGGGCCGGATGCATGAGGGGGGCGGGGTCAGAGCAACAGTTGCGCGCCGCTCTAACAAGCTCGCCGAGTCTCCTCTCCGTCTTCCGTCCATCCGTACCATCGTGCGTTTGCTCTCCTTTTTTTTTCTCTCTTTTTTTAAGCTTCTGATCGACTTCCTGAGAATTCCTCCATCCGTCACACACGAGTGCAACGCACACACACACACCCGTTTCCGACCGTCTGCTGCCGCGTCTCAATTAGACCCCCCCGTCCCCCACCCGCCCCCCGAGGTCAACGAAGACCGGAGATAACAGCGGGAACTCTCGGCCCCGCCTCCTTTTTGCTTTCCTTTTTCTCTTCTTCCTTCCATCCGCCGCACGTTTTGTCGCTGATTGGATTTCTGCTCGGTTTAGCCCGGCACCGTTCACACCCGGACCTCCTCCTCCTCCTCCTTTCATCACCCCAATCCTTCCGCCCACCCCTCCCCCTGATAACCCACTCACCCCCCTCCCCACTCTCATTTCCTCCCGTATCGGCTTGTTTCTTTTTTTAGGCTCGGACTCTTCGTGAAGAAGGAGGAAAAAAACGGAAAGGAAGGGAAAAAAATGCAACTCTTTGGGCTCTTCGCACATCTATGTCAATCTGACGAGCTGCCCCTGCTGCCCACCCCCCCTCGTGTCAACCCCCCCCCACCTCCGCCTGCCAAAGCCTCCGTTGGGGTATTTTTATTGCCTTTACCCGCCAAGCATCTGCTCCCAATTACCCAGAGAGCACCAGGGCTCTGGTGCCGGACTTTAAAACGGGCCGAGCGAGAAGTTTGTGCACTAATTAAACTCGGCGGAGGGGTGGGGGGGGGGTTTGGGACCCGTCAGTAATGAGGACCCTCCCCCCGATCAGAACGGGGTTGGCGGGCCCGGCGGAGAGATTTGCTATCGGGAGGACGCGTCGGCTAATTATCAGAAAGCCAAAAAAAAGGGCCGCCACCCCCCCGGCCTCCCTCCCTCCTCCTCCCTCTCCCCCACCCACCAACCCACCTAAGGTGTGACGGCTGGAGAGGTTGTCAGGTTGCGGGCGGAGGTGCGGAGATGACTGGGTGGGAGCCGACTGCCGCGTTTCTCGCGAGTTAGTTAGCACTATTCTTGGCCGTTCCTCTTTTTTTTCTCTCTCTCTTTTTTTTCCGACGCTACGAAAAACGAGTTGAGTCCCGGGCGCTCGATGACACGCTGGCGGGGGCCGCAGCTCCGGCTCCAGCTCCGGCTGGGAAGGGCCATAGACACATCCCTTCTTTCCAGTCTCTGTGTGGACATATATATATATATACAGTATATATACTGTATATATACATATATATAATGTATAAATATGCATATACATGCCTGACCATAACAACATCAACCCATGTACAAGCAAGATGGATCCTGAGGGCACTCGACAACGTGGCAACCTGGGCTCAAGTGCAGTTCAAGCCAAGGAGATCGAGGTGCATGGTGATCAGAGATGCAAGAGTGACAAGCAAGTTCCAGCTACATGTTCAGGGGGAGGCTATAACATCAATCAAGGAAAACCCAATAAAGTGCCTGGAGAAGTGGTATGACGCATCTCTCACAGACAGGAACAACGTTTCCAACAGAGAAACAGGCAGATGAGTGGCTGAGAATGATTGAGAGATCAGGATTACCAGAAAAGTTCACGGCCTGGCTCTTCCCGCATGGTCTGCTGCCAAGACTGATGTGGCTACTGACAATGGATGAAGTGGAAGACGGAATTGAGAAGTGAGTAAAGAAACATCTACGCAAGTGTCTCGGAATCCCAACAAGCTTCACGTCAGCAGGACTCTACATCAGGTCGGGCCAGTTACAACTACCCCTGTCATCAGTGGTCGAAGAGTTCAAGGTGGCTAAGTGCAGGGTGGCGATGATGTACCAAGATTCCAACGATGAAAAGGTCAGAAATGCGGGTGTCACAACGAGATCAGGACGCAAATGGACAGCTGACACATCAGGGGCACATGCAGTAAGTGCACTGAAGCTGAAGGACATCATTGGGAACCCATGCATAGGGAGACAAGGACTCGGATCCACCAAATTCCAGCAGTGGGGTAAAGCAGACCCAAGCGGAAGAGAGAGATGATCCAAGCCGAGGTCCGGCACCTGGAGGAGGAGGAGGATGTCAAGGGCAGTGGATCACAAGGAGCCTGGACAAGGTGGGAAATCACCTGGCCTAAACTCTGCAGACTGGAACCCTTTCACATCTTGTTCCTGCTCCGAACAGTGTATGACACCTTTTCATCACCAACAAACCTACACAGATGGGGAAAGAGTGAGGACCCACTGTGTAGGCTGTGTGGAGGGGGAGGAACCATGGCGCACATACTGGCGGGATGCAAGACTGCTCTCAGCCAGGGAAGACACAGATGGCATCACGACAAGGTCCTCTTTGCACTGGAGCGGGAGAGGTTGAAAGAACGGCAGACCAACGAGAGATATGCAGTTCGTCAGGGAAGGACAGAAACCACCAACCCCCAGGCAGATCAAGACGGGCCCTCTCCAAGCAGCACATACGTGGGAGATGAGAGCGGACCTGGGGAGGAGACTAGTCTTACCCCAGTTTGTGCAAACATCGCTGAGGCCCGACTTGGTCTTGTGGTCGTAGGAGTCAAAAAAGATCATCCCGGCCCCATGGGAAGACGGATGTGAGGATCCATACAAGAGGGAGGCTTCCAAGTACCAGGACCTTGTCGAGCAGTGCAGGGACAAGGGATGGCAGGCCAGGCTATTCCCAGTCGAGGGCGGGTGTAGGGGTTTCCCGGCACAGTCTGTGTGGAAGACACTCACAGCTCTGTGAGTAGCAGGAAGAGAGAGGAAGACAGCTGTCCGTAGGTTGGGGCAGGCAGTGGAGAGAGCATCTTGTTCGCTTTGGAATAGGAGGGAGGAGGTGAGCCGGGGGCCAGGAGAAGATGGGCAGTGACTGGCTGTCGCTGTCGGACCCGCCAACTGGAGGGCATTGTGGCTAAGGGTCGAAACCCCCAGTGAACACCACCTGAAGACATCTTCTCCTGGCTGAAAGCGACAGTCATGCAGACATGAATGAAGTATATAGCACAAGATGTATTTAACAGTAAATATGTATATACAGTATGTCTGTATGAATATACTTACACATATATATACAGTACATATGTATGTATTTACACATATATATATGTATGTATATATATGAATATATATATATTTATATATATATATATATTATATATATATATATATATATATATATATATATATATATATATGCGTACATAATATACATACATACATATTTATACATATTCATAAACGGTGTGTATGTATATATTTATATATATGTACATAGAGATTACAATCTATATACGCACACAGACACACACACACACACATACATATATGTACATTTCTCAATTGTTGGATTTGCGCTGGCCAAAAAAAACAACAGAAACACACAAGGCACTGCTTAAATTGGGCTTCGGTGCTTTCAGGAAGGAAGTAAAAAAAATAAAAAAATAAATGAATCATTGAATGAATGATAAAGAGCAAATTTCTTTGTTTTTGTTTTTGCAAGCGCAGACTGTCGGCCACATCTCTCCAGAGATTTGAGCCGATCGATTGAGCTCTCGCTGTCCGGTAGTCGGGATCACAGCCATTCAATCGGGGATCAATCACGCAGAAAGGATACCGCACTGATTAATTGACTTGTCCGCTGATCTCCGGCCACTCGCTCGCCCCCTCCATCCCCGTGTGTGCGCTGAAGTGATGGATTCTGCCGCTTCCCTTTCATCCCTCATCTATTTCTATGTCTCCCCCTCCCTCCCCTGCAGGCGGGGGCCGTGAAGGACTACATCAAGATGATGCTGGAGGCGGAGCGGCTCAAGTTCCTGGTGTTCGCCCACCACCTCACCATGCTGCAGGCCTGCACGGAGGCCGTCATCGAGGCCAAGGTAGAGTGAAACACTACGCTTTCTCACTGCCGCACCAGGTCGCAGCGGCCATCAACGCTGCTCCAGCTCCAGCAGCGAATGGTTTGTGTCAGGGGTGGGCAAGCGTTTTCACTGGTGGGGTCGCAATTGGTTCTACAGTTTGACAGAGGGGGCCAGAGCAGCAGCAGATGCATGCAGTGTTTTGGTGACGCACCTCTATAGGAGAAAAAGCATAATGGGATATGTTGACACTCGCTTTGATGTCCATTGAAAATGTGACAAGAAAATGTGTATTTAGCTCTATATTGAAATGACTCTGAAAAAATACTGAAAGAATTGATGAAATACAGCTATTGTATTATGTTTTTATTCATTTTATTCATTTATTTATTTGTTTTTAATCTTACCTCCCACTGTCATGATCACCTCTCAGCCAAACTCTGTTAACTCTCTTCCACCAGATAGATAGATAGATGGATAAGTGGATAAATGGATAGATGGATAGATAGATAGATAGATTTACAGCTGCTTGTAAAGGTAAGTAGTGTAATAAGTAGTGTAATAAAATATTGATACAATGTTCTAAACTATAGCATAAAAAGAGATCAAAATGTACGACATAAAATCAAAAATGGAAATAAAAAAATAACATTAAAATAAAATAAAATCTGATGCCTCCTGAATAATATATATTGCAGCTGTGCATAATGACAGTGTGCGTCATGCAGTTGTACAATGGGGTCGTTTGTACACACTTAAAGCGGGGGGAGAGAGAGAGAGAGAGAGATTATCAGCACTTCTTCTTCGTCCCTTCGCTGTCTTCTTGGTTCTGCGAGATTTTTTTTTTCTCTTTTCTTCTCACCCTTTAAATAGAAAAAACTTATGCAGCCTTCGGAAAAGTAAACTTTTGCTTCGTCTCCCAAGGTGCGTTTCGCAAGTCATCAAGTCAGCAAATGATACCCATTCACACCCACACCCCCACCCCACACCTAACGAGTCAAGTGTGTGTGTGTGTGTGTGTGTGTGTGTGTGTGTGTGTGTGTGTGTGTGTGTGTGTGTGTGTGTGTGTGTGCGTGTGACGAGGGGTCTGCGAGGTGTCGGATTAACGCGGGTCGCGACGTGCGATAACGCGATTATTTTTTAGTACCCACACTCTGGCGCATTTGCGCTCACCAATTAACAGGGAGAAAGAGGGAGGGCGGGAGAGAGAGAGAGGGAGAGAGAGAGAGAGGGATGGAGAGAGAAAGGCTAAAAATAAAGAGGGCGAGCGAGCCAGACAGAGACAAACGACTCCCGACAGCCAGATGACGTTATCGCCGCCTCACAAAGCCCCCCTACCTCTGCCCCCCTGCCTCCTCACAGAGTTCACACTTTGGGCGTCCTCACCTGGCGTGCAAAACAAGCCCCCTCCCCCCCGACTTCCTTCCTGACTTTGTGTTGGGTTTTTTTCCACCTTTCGAAAAAATCTGCGGCGAATTCGGAGCAAAATGTCTCCTGTGAACTTTTTTCACGCCGTCTTTTTTTCCCGCTCAACAAGCCCCTCCCACCCACGCACCGCCGTCTGAATTTTTTTTTTTTTTTTTTAAGTGCATTAGCGGCTGACTTGGTGTCACGTTCGAGCCTTATCGAGCGCCGCTTTCTTTCAACGAAGCCATTTAGCGGATTATAACTGGCGTTTCGGGGGGGTCAGCGCAGCGACACCTCCACCTCTAATGTTTTTGCCACCAACCAACCATTAGCCGACACATCCGTGTCCATTATCTCCTCCGCTTATTCAGTGGAGGCTAGTGGATCTAAATAATGCCACGAGGAGGAAGAGGAGGAGGAGGGAGGAGTTGTTTTTTTTTAATCTTATTTTTTATGTGAGCGTGGCCTTGAAAAGCTCGGAGCAAACGCATCAAACCAATTATATCAACAACTGAAGACGACCCTCACCTCGATTCGCCCTGAATAAAATTTAAAAAAACTGTGTTTGTTAAGACGGCCCGGCGATGCGGAAGAAATTCCGCTTTTATCCGCCGCTCAGGTAAAAGTCGTTGAGAGAGTGTCTCTGAAACGGACGGTTTGGAAATCACCTCTTTGTGATATCACGGACGAAAAGATCTGCGTCCAAGGCTGACTGACTGTCTGATTGGTTCCCCCGCAGGCCTGATGATGAGAATGATAATGTGCAATATCCAACAAAGCAGGAATATTAGGGGGATTCTCCCCAAAAAAAGTGTCCTTTGAAATGTTGTACAAAAATATATTGTTGAACAGACACAAAGGATAAAGGTTAGTTTTGATGTTTTGATTATTATATGTTTTTTTTTTTTTTTTTTTTACTGTTTATTATCTTGCATGATCAATGACACTGATGGGACATGGATTAGTGTATGTGAACATGATTGTATGTGTCTATGTATATATGTAGGTGGTTAGATGGTCTTGTGCATATGTTCATGTAGGTTCATGTATGTATGCACACACTACCAGTCAAAGGTTTGGACACACCCGATGAATTTGATTTCCTTTCTTTCATTCTCATGACTATTGACATTGCAGTTTCTCAATGAAGACATCAACACTACATGTGAACACGTGGAAGTAAACAATTAAAGTTTAAAATAACTCCAACATGTTTTATATTTAAATTCTTTAAAATAGCCTCCTTTCATTAAAAGCTGTTTAACGTTTTTCTTTGCTGCATAATTAAATACATCTTGCTCATATTTTTGATGTCTTCTGTATCTACCTGCAGTGTAGGAGCTACTAAAGATGAGGAAAAAACATTGCATTAGATATTGTGTCCAAACTTTTAACTGGTAGTGTATGTATATACATATATCTATGTATTAATGAAGGTATGTAAATGTAGGTGTATATACATATGTATATATGTATATATATACATATATATATATATATATATATATATATATATATATATATATATATATATATATATATATATATATATATATATATATATATATATATATATATATATACATACATATATATATATATATATATATATATATATACATACATATATATATATATATATATATATATATGTGTGTGTGTATATGTGTATATACACATGTATATACATGTATGGCCTTCCTCAATTTCGGGGCATCCATCGATTTCAAAGACGCGTGTTGCTTAAAAGACCACGACAAGACATTTTTTCATTCTCTCAAGCGCTACAGGAACGCTATGTTTTATCTGCTGGTTCCTCCTCTGCAGATGTTTCATCGCTTGTGCAAATGGCACCCAACATTTTTCTTTTCTTTTCTTCCCTTTTTTGGATGTGTTTTAATCCATGACATTTGCCTAGTAGCGTTTCCCTCAGGAAGCTGATGTTTCCTCTTCTTCTTCTTCTGCTCTTCCTCCACCTCCTCCTTCTCCTCCTCCTCCTCCTTCAGGCCGGGTACATCCGCATCGACGGCAGTGTCCCGTCCTCAGAACGTGTCCAGCTGGTCCACAAGTTCCAGAATGACCCGGACACGCGGGTCGCCGTCCTCAGCATCCAGGCTGCCGGCCAGGTACTGCAAAAAAAAAAAAAAAAGAAGAAGAAGAAGCAAAATAGCTTAATTAATTTCATCCATATCCAGTTGTTTGAAAGAAAATATCTGCCAATAAACATACATTTGCACCCTTTATCAAAATTCTTACGTGGTTCCCTTTAAAGCAGCTCATTTTGATTTAAAGTAATTATTTTTTCCTGATGTTGTGAAAAAAATATGTACGTACGAGAAAAAAAAGATTCACTTTTTTTTTTAAAGATTTAAAGATTTACTGGTTACGGACAGTGCTTGTACCTCCCTGCCTGTAGAGGTCACCCTCTTAACTAGCCAGTAAGAAAATCAGCATGTTAAAAATGGATTACTTGCTGTTGTAACAATTTAAAAAAATATTAATAAGGAATATACTCTCTGAGACATTTTTAAGCGACTTATGACTTTAACTCCCATCCCAGTCCTGTGTATGACTGTAACAACTTTTTGCACACAGTTTTCTTTAACAAATCATTTTTCTCTCATATATAATGGCCTTGGACGTATTAAATCTGAAGAAATGTTGTTTTTTTTTCAGATTATTCCCAAGTGTCTGACTACATGAGGTTATTAAATAAAGTCCTTGCAACTCAGAATAAGTCATTTGAGCAAGTGTGTGTGTGTGTGTGTGTGTGTGTGTGTGTGTGTGTGTGTGTGTGTGTGTGTGTGTGTGTGTGTGTGTGTGTGTGTGTGTGTGTGTGTGTGCGTGTGTCCTTGTTTTTTTTCCAACAGGGTCTGACCTTGACGGCCGCCAGCCACGTGGTGTTCGCCGAGCTCTACTGGAACCCCGGGCACATGAAGCAGGCCGAGGACCGGGCGCACCGCATCGGCCAGACGGCCTCGGTCAACGTGCACTACCTCATCGCCAAGGGCACCTTCGACACCGTCATGTGGACCATGCTCAACCGAAAGGTCTGCTAATCCCAGCTCATCGCAGTCAGCGCACTTTTTG
>NW_027466056.1:3390000-3487500 GCF_046127955.1 Nelusetta ayraudi
CAATCAATCCAATCATCAAATTAGAATTGCAAGGATTATGAAGAAGGAGAAGCAATGGCTCCATCCCTCTGTCATCCATCCCTCCATCATCCCTTAATCATCCATCCCTCTATCACTCGATCGTCCATCCATCTCACCATCCCACCATCATTTAGTTATCCCTCCATCATCCCTCCATCGTCCATCATCCCTCCATCATCCATCCATTGCCCATCATCCATCCCTCCCTCCATCATCCATTCGTCCATCCATCCCTCTATCATTCATTCATCCATCCATTGCCCATCATCCATCCCTCCCTCCATCATCCATCCATTGCCCATCATCCATCCCTCCATCATTCATTCATCCATCCATTGCCCATCATCCATCCCTTCCTCCCTCCATCTTCCATTTGTCCCTCCATCTTCCATCCCTTCCTCCCTTCTGCCACAATCCCTCCCTCCCTCCCCCCTCCTCTCTCGCCGTCTGTTGATGCTCTTCTCCTCCGAACGCCGTGGCTGCTTTCCTCCAGATGGAGGCGGCTGGTCGCAGCACGATGGAGGTCTGTGAATATTGTCTGTCTGGCTCCTTCTCTCTCTCTCGCTCTCTTTTGCTCGCTCTCTCTCGCTCGCTCAGCAGATGACAAGGACACGGTATAATTCTCACCTGTCAGCCGGTGAGAGGAGTGGGGGAGGGGTGGGGAGGTCCGCCGCTGCAAAGTTCAGGGAGAAAGTTGCAACGGATGACGACTCCCACGTGATTGGATGGCACTGGAGGGGAGAGGAGGGGAGGGGCCGGGGGGAGAGGTCGTGAACCCGCAGCACTTTAAGACGCTCAAGGGTTTTACTTTTTGTTTTATTTCGGTGTTAATTATAGTGGGAAAATGCACAAAATTGCAACAAACAAAAAAAAAGAGTTTAATTTTTGAAAATTTGTAAAATTCAAAAAATGTGCAAATCTTTTCACATCCGTCCTGCAAAGAGCCCGCAGAAACCCTCTTTTTTTCTCCTCGCTTGCTGATTGGTCCTGTCATGTTCCAACCAGATGATACAGTTTTGCTTCAAAGGTCACCCAACAGGTGGCGACAGTGCTTCAGTAGATCCCGTTTTTAAGGAAGCCAGACACCCCGCGGTGACCTTCTGTCACACCTGTTCCCAAACAAAAGTGTTTTTTCATTTTTCAAAGCCCAGATTAACAAATGTGCAAATTAATTGTTTTGCCCTGGTCAAACTGCAAAAAGAAAAAGGCTTTAGGAACGAAAAAGGCTTTGAAACCAACGGATGAAAGCAGCCTTCAAACTGCTGTTAGCGCGTTATCAGCGCCGCCGGCGTCGGCTAATTTTAGCATTAGGACCTTCGACAATGGAGAGAGAGAGAGAGAGAGAGAGAGAGAGAGAGAGAGAGAGAGAGAGCAGGAAGAAATCCCACCTACCAGCACTTCTTTTTTCTTTTTCTTTTTCTTTTTCTAAACTCGCAAAAAAGACACAAGGAGCTAATTACAGTCTGAGCAACAGACTGGCTGTCAGGCCGCTTCCTTCCTTTCCTCCTTCCTCTCGCTGCTGCTGCTCATCCAGCTCCCAGCTAGAACGGGAGAGAAAGCGCCTCAACGTTAAAGGGGAAGGGAGGGGTGAGGGGAGGGGGGGTAATTATAAGTGGCGAGACATCCAGCCAGAGATAAATACCAGATATCACATCGCAGAAGCAGCATCATTAAAAAGAGGAGAAGAGTTAAAAGTCATGGTTGGTAGTTTGCCTTCGGCTCGGCTCACCTGCAACAAAGAAATTTCTGATCAAATCAAATCAAGAACTTTTTTTTTTAAACTGGAACATCCCCCTCCACACCCACACACACACACACACACACACACACACACTCACACTTTTTTTCCTCCCTCAACAAGATATTTTCTGGATGCATTTGTCCCTGTAATTCCATTTCATTTACCAGCTCGCTGCGTTGACAGGTGTTGCGTACGGTAATCGGATGATCAATAATCAGAGTCTCATTGCATTTTTGTTTCTTACCCCCCCCTCACCCGCCCACCTCCCCATCCCCCAACCACCTTGCGCATCATCACACTTTCTCCCCCGCTTTTTCTCCCGCAGTTCGCAAAGTAAAGCCAAGGTGTGAACGTCAGACGGCTGATGGTGCATATTTTAACTTTGAATGAAAAAAAAGAAAAAGTCTCCTTGAGGCTGTGAGACGCACCAGGTGTAAATATATCACTCACTTCTCTCCGCCGTCTTTGATATTTTTACGCTCGTCAATGCCCACTGTGCACACGTGCGTTTGCTTAATTGGGACGAGTTTAGCACAAACACGTGGAAAATGAAGTTGGACGTCCGCTTTGAGCGCAGCTTTGACAACACACACACACACACACACACACACACACACTAACACACACTAAAACAGTTTTTTTTCTTTTTGTGTGTGTATTCTAATGGAACTCGCCTTGCAGCAGCAGCAGCAGCAGCAGATGCTCGATGACTATTCAGCAGTCGCACCCTCTTCTGAGTCACGAGCGCCACTCTGCATTCACAGCAGCAGCAGCAGCAGCAGCAGCAGGCTGTGTCAGCTCTCTAGGTGTAACGTGTGCGTGTGTGTGTGTGTGTCAAGGTGTAGCGTGGGGGCCCTGATTTAACAGCCTTGCTAAATTTGTAAAATGACAGGCTGGGCGCCGCCGAAAATCTCTCGATGCCTCTGACGTCGCCCCCTGCAGGAGCAACTTTGAACCGCGACATGACGTGAGGAACGACAGAGAGTTGTGTTTTTTATTGTGCTGATATTCGCTGTTGGTGATCTGGCCGGGTGACACACCTGCTGCTAAATGTCAAGGTGGCTAATTGAAGCGCGGCTAAGCTGATCGCTAACAGCTAAAAGCCTCCAGCCAATCAGAGCAGCGCAGAGCTCGGCGTGATGTCCGCGTCAGGCTGAACTCTCGGCTGCTTTTTTGGAAAAAACTTTTCCACGGCATTTGGGTTGTTTTGCGCCGTGAAGTCTGAGTCACGCTCCTCTGCAGGAAGTCGGCGCTCGTCGTGATGTCATCGCAGAGCACCGACGACCTCCTTCCCTTCCAAAAACGGAGACGCAGCAACGCTTGGCTTTATCGAGACTCATCGATGTCAGCAAACAGAGGGCTAATGAGGCCGCGTGCTTTATATCTGTGGCGCTTCGAGACAATGCGGCGTCAGCCGCTGCCGCCGCTACGCTGGGACAAAGTACACGCAGTAGCATTTAGCTCACTGCGCCGCCGACTCGATTTGGAAAAAAGTTTCATCCTCCGAGTTGAGCCTCAGTGGGTGAGGAGGGCGAGGGGAGCTTCGTGTTTGGGGAGAGCAGAGTTCAGCCGTCCGGCACTTTTTAACCGTGGACGGGCAATTTGTCTCCCTGAGAGGTGGATCCAGGAAGAGGGCAATTTGGTCTTCGCCTCCCCTCCCCTCCCCTCCCCTCCCCCACTCCCACCACCGTCCGCCCTTCGCCCTGTGCTTTTGTCCTGCTGCATTTTTAACTCGCTGACCTGTCTGTGTGAAGAACCGAGACTACTTCTTCTTCTCCTTCTTCTTCTTCTTCTTCTTCTTCTTCTTCTTCTTCTTCTCCTTCTCCTTCTCCTTCTTCTTGTCTCCCTTTAGCTACTGTGGGGGAAAAAAATAAAAGAGAGCCGTGCTGCTGCTGCAGACTCTCGACAGAGCTTCTCAGCGACTCGGCCGCTTCCTTCTCCCAGGAATCCCGATGAACTCTTGCCTCCCCCCGCAGAAACGCTTTTGGCCACGATTTATTTCATTATTTTTACTTTTCTTTTACACAGAGTTTATAACGGGAGACGTGGATTTGCGCTGGAGGTTCGACCCTGCGGGTTGACATCTTACTCGTTGTGGGTGGGTGGGTGTGGGGCGGGGGGGGGGGGGTGGCAGTGTAGCACAAATTGAGTCGTCGCTCGGCTTGTTAGCAAGGGAACCCCCTTCACCCACTCCCGAGACAGGAGTTGACATTTAAGGGTGGCGGACCCCCGGTTCTCTCTGAAGGAAGGGGCCGCACGGCTAATTAGTCCTCGTAGCCTCGCGCGACTCCATCGACTCGTCCGCACTCGTTCACTCCAACGAGTTCCAGTTTTCTCGGCTGACTTGAAAGTGACATTGTGTGTTTCGCCCCTTAATTGTTTTTCCCCGTCCCCCCACCACCCACCCCCCGCCGGACGGCTGATGGCTGATGGCTGATGGAGCCCTCGCTTCACCAGCAGGAGGCCTCGGAGCCCCCGGATGGAGAAACCCTCCAGAAAAGAGAAGAATAGAAGAAAAATGATGCGGCAGCCCCGTGAATTGTAACGTCGTGATCCTCTTCATCCATTAACATTTTTCCGCCTTCGACTTTTTTATTTTTCCTCCATGACCTTCACAGAATTACACCTCCCTACCCCCACCCCCACCCCCGCCCCCCCGCGTCGTGTGAGGAGCGCGTGGAAGAGATGCTACGTGCTAAGCCGACGCTCATGAAGCGTGTTTGACGAGTCGCGTTACGCATGATCGCGGCCTCAGTTTATTCCCATCGCATCAGTTCATGGGCGGAGAGGTCTCACGCTGTTTGCCAGATCTCTGTCACGGTTAACCCTGTGTGTGACATCACAAAAGGCTGATTCCTACAAGTGACCCTGGCGGCTAATAACGCAGAACTCTTTCCTTCCTTTTCTCTCTCTCCCACAGGCAAACTGAGCGGGAATGAGGAGAAGTTGACGCAGGAAGAGGAGGAGGAGGAGGAGGAGGAGGAGGTGTGGAAAGGCAAACAGGACCTGGGAGAAGGAGAAACAGCAGAGGAGGAGGAGGAGGAGAAGGAGAAGGAAGAGGAGCAGCACGAGGGGGACGACGTGGACGGACCTCCTGTGGGGGGCGCCGGCGAGCACCCACACGGTAGGTGACCCCACCTGCCGCCTCCCACTTTTCATATCTCAGGGAAATTGTCTGGCGCTGCGTCCTCACCTGCAACACCCCCCCCCCACTCACCCACCCACACACTCACCCACACACACACACACACACACACACCCCACGCTGCCATAATACCATCACTTCAAACTAATAAGAGGGACTATATTTCATTCCATATGTGGCTGGAACCCCTTATTATTCTTGCTAATATTATTATCCTGGTGGCACACACACACACACACACACACACACACACACACACACACACACACACACACACACACACACACACACACACACACACACAGGCAGCCTGTATCCTGCACCCAGGAAGGTTGATATTGAATAAAACTCCTTCTAATCTTCCTCCGAAACAAGACACCTGCTTGTCGCCGCTGCCACCAACAACACGCACAAACACACACACACACACACACAACCGCAGACACGCTCACAGGGTTTAAAGTTGAAAACCATCTCCTGAACTTCTGATGAGTTTTCTCTGCTGTTTTTTTTTTTTTAAGACATAAAAAACAACAAAAGACAAAGTGGATCACGGGTCTAATTACACAAAAAGGCACAAGTTCACCAGGTTCTCCCCGAGAAAAAGGCACAACCACTTCCGTCGGCTCCCCTGTCCACTCTGGTTATGTGCGCGCATGTCGGGGGTGGGGAGGGGGGGAGAGGGGGGGGGGAACAAATTCCCAATTACGCGGCGTGTAATATCGCAAATTAAGACCTCAGCGTTCAAGAGCCGGCGCCTCAGAGGGATCGGCGGAGCAATAAATTGCGCTAATTACAAAGAACTAATTACACGGCGCAATATGAAGAGGTCTAAAAAATTAAAAAAAGAAAAAACATGAAATAAATAAATAAACAAACAAAAGTGCCGGACCAGCAGCCCACTTCCTCGGTTGGAGACCAAAAGAGGAAGTGGTTTTGCTCAGTGGCGGAGGTGATGCTAAAAACCCCAGGGTTTTCACACTTAGAGAGTAGAGCAAAGAATGAATAGATAAATAAAAAATCTCTGGAGTTCAGTCCCCCTTGGCCACTGCCTCACTGTCTCAGACTCGAATCTGATTGGTCGGCCGCCCGCAGGTGACGGACAGCCGAGGGTCTTTGTAGCGAGTCAAAAACACGAGCAGTTCTGTTTGGTTTTTTTTTTAAGACGCGACATCAACCCCCATTACCCTCCGAGACCCAGAGACCAGCACACACACACACACACACACACACACACACACACACGCATGCACACGCACACACACACCTCACTTCAAGATCTATTAGCGGGCCAAAAGCGTCAAGTGGTTAATTTCCCATCTCTGCTGCTACCTGTGCACCCTCACCCCCTCGGGATTGAGTCCCTCCCCCCACCCTCCAGCACCCGCCACTTCCTCCGCTCGCTCACCCAACTCAGACCCCAAGAATCTTTAAAATCTTTTTTCTCTTTTTTTCGGAAACCTTATGAACTGGAAAAATGCACAAATCGAAGCTGCGAATAAGAAAAATGTGCTGACAGAAACGCACCAAAATAATACATCTAAGGCAAAGACAGAAAAGAAAAGCAAATTCCACTCGTCTGAGGTGACATTTCTGGTCACTCCAAAAAATATTTCACAATACTGCAAATCCAACGCCTTCCGATTTGCTGCGGCTGGAAAATCGACTGGAGCGCCTCACAAAACACCGTCAACCTCAAACTGTCCTCACATCAACTCACTGTTTTTAAAATAGAACTGCAACAAATCGTCTTTGACTGTTGCCCCTGTTGATTATTCGGGACGGAGCCTCAGCGAAGGCCTGCTGTCATTTGTCTTTGTCATTTTTTGAAACGTAGTTATTGATGAACTGTTGTTTTTGTTGAATGCATCACTTGGCCCCGGCATCCCCGCCAGCCCTCGCAAAGCCTTTGGTCTTTGCACAGGCGGCACTTGTAAATAAAGGTTATAAAAGTTAAATAAATAAAATTAAATAAAATTGTAGTTTTTTTTTGTTTTTAAACATTTTATTAGTTTCTGAATAGAATTGAAATGCCAACACGTACAGGGACAGACGTGTTTCCCTGAGGCAAATACTCCAGGAACAGAAAAATAGAACCTCGTCGGAGTTGCGGTGGAAAGTTTGGGCCAAACCTGGCCACAAAAATGGTGCAGTGTGCTCGGCGGTGAAGAAAAAAGAAAATCTTTTATCGATTTTCTTTTTTCTTCACCGCCGAGCACTCAAATTCGAATTGACAGCTTTGGATTCGCGAGCGGCCAGAAAAAACAACAACCTGTCTGCCCGCCCCTCACCCGCCCGCCCCTGTTTACGCTCCGCGCTTGTTATTAATGGCACGCGGCCGCGACGGGTCGACGTGGGGCCTCAGCGGCCTGTCCAATAAAAGTGACCTATGGGGTCGTCGGGGGCGGGGCCCCGTGATTCACCTTCCCTCTCCCTGTGTTGTTTTTCTTTTTTTTTTAACCCGCCCACGCGCGTCCCTCCGATTGCGGCGGGATCGCTTCTCCGATTACCCGATGACGGGCCATCACTCCCCCCCCCCCTTCACACACACACACCCCCCCGCCTGCCCCTCCATCCATCCATCTGCATGAGGCCAGACATGGAGAGCGTTGCCGCTACCTCCAACCTCCCTGTGCCCAGTCTCTCTCTCTCGCTCTCTCTCTCTCTCTCTTTAACACACACACACACACACACACACACACACATATATTTATAGACAAATCTATTTTTTCAAGCCACCAGAAGATGAGATGACTCAGTCCAATTAGGCTCTTGTTGTTTTGTTTTTTTTTATTTATATATTTTTTTTCTCCCCGTTCCCCTTTTGCGGCGAAATAACAAATAAATCCCCGGGGTTGTTTTTGAAGGCGTTGTTCATGCGGTGTAAGTGACAGTCTAATAAGACGGCTCTCTGAAGATGAATTGCTCCCCCCCCCCCCACCCGCACCCCTCCCGGTCGTATAAATGATCCCCGCTTAATGCGGGCTGGCCGTGTTGTCCCCCCCCCCCCCCCAGTTCCGTCGGAGGAGGAATTGGGGTTGGGGTGCGGCGGAGGTGCTGGAGGTGGGGAGGGGTGTGAAAAAATGAAAATAAAAACTGCTTACAACGAATATACGGCGCAGAGGACATAGGTGGTGGTGGCGGGATTCAGTCCAGGAGTGTGTGTTGGGGGGGGGATAGATGGGATTTGTGTGAAATGCCAGTGTCATAAAAAACATTTTTTTGGGGGGAGGGTGTCGGAGGAGGCGGAGGGGTCTCGGCGCTTGTCTCGGGCCATCTCAACGACAGAAGGGCTCATTCCAGCAGCCGGAGCCCAGGCGAGATTACAGCGAGGTCTGGGAGATCGGCCTGAATCTCAAGATACGCAAAAAAATTAAAAAAAAACATAGAAAATAAGACGAGTCGGACAGAGGAAGTGGAGTCGACCAGTAGATGATGTCACCAGAAAAAGGGAAAAAGAACTAGCAGATGGGATCAGGTCACCACGTGGTCGACCTCACGACAGTATTTTTCACGCATTAACATGATATCACATCCTGAGGGAATCAAAGTTGTTAAATGAAGTTCAATAATTTGCCCGAAAAAAGAAAAAGAAGAAAAGATATTTTTCCCTATGAAACCACCACCACCACCACACCTGTGTATGTTTACAATACAATACAATAACCCCCCCCACTCTCAACCCCCTTTTAAACGCTCGTCCACCCACATTAAATATGCACGCGCCTTCCATGCGGGTTGCCAGGTTGGGAAATGACGTGATCATACATTATTCACGGCGAGTTAAACTGCCCGCTAAGGATCCCAGCGAATTGAAAAAGACAGTTGAAAGGTAAAAAAAAAAAAAGAGTCTTTGATTCCGGCGCCCCTGCAAAGCATGATGGGTGAAACGTCTCCTGACATCGCCCTTTTTTTCTTTTTTCTTTTTTGTGAAAGCGCCATCGTAAAAAGTGTACATCCTGTTTGATAGAAACGACCTGCGTCTGTGTCTTTTCACACACGCACGCACGCACGCACACACACACACACACACACACACACACACACACACACACCAGCAGCAGTGATTTAAGGCCAGTATTATTACAGCGTTATAGGTCATTGTCTAAATGAAGTGCAGTGGAGCGGTGGCGCTCTCATTCCCTCCGCCTGACCTTTTCCCCACGTCCATGCCGGCTGGAATTGGGCGAGCGACACTGCGACCAGCGCTAATGACTCTCTCTCTCTCTCTCTCTCCCTCTCCCTTTCTCTCTCTCCCTCTCTCTCTCACTCTCTCTCTCTCTCTCTCCCTCCCTCTCTGCCTCTCTCTCTCTCTCCCTCCCTCTCTCTCTCCCTCTCTCTCTCTTCCTCCCCTTCCTCCTTAGTTCGTCTGCCACTGTCATTTCATCGCTTCCTCCCTCGGCAGGTTTTCTCTTGTGGGAAGTTTTTTTTTTTTTGTTGCAAAAAGTAAAACCCCCCCAAAAATGTGACGGATTGTTGTTGTTGTTCGCCCACAACGTTCAGCGGAGAGGTTTTTTTTCGTTTGTTAGTTTTCTCCCCCGCCCGCCCAGGTGGCGCTCTCGTTCACGTACCGTCACAGCAAGTTCCGGATTGGAAGTAGAAGTCGAAGTCGAAACCCGACGGATCCAAACAAACACATTGTGACGCTGATGAGTGATAAACTGTATGAGAACTCATTAGTTTGGCACCAGTTAAGTACACTATCTAAATACATACATCAATAAAAAAAGAGCTAACTGTGCAATGTGTGAATTCAGGGACCTGAGGTGGTTTTTAAAGCGGCTCTTCGGTCACAGAGGATCAGTTGTCTCGGGGAGACTGGGGCGACAATTTCGAAATCTCTCGCGGATTTTCCAAGAACACCTTAATCCTGCAGTTTCCCTCAAATCCCTCTCGGTCATAAATACAGCTTCCACTTGTCAAAACCCAACACAAAGCGTCTTCCCAACATCACTCTACATTTCATTTCATTTCATCCCTTTTAGCTTTTTATTTTATTTCCCTACGTTCCTCGACGTCCTTTTTCTAAATGTTATTTTAACTCCTTTACAATCATGCAAATTCACCGACATTCAAATCATCCCATCGCTAAAGCCCCCACGCACCCACCACCGCCCTCCCGATATTGTTCTGTGCATAATCAATTCTCCAAACGTCTGCAACCTGTGTCAGCAGAGCCGCGACAAATAAAGTCCAATAATGAGTGTGAGAGAGCAAGTCGTGTCTCCTTCTTTAGAGCCTGAAGGGGGCGCTGACGGCGGCGGCGGCGGGGAGTCCCTCCCCGTCTACCCGGGCCTGCAGTTCTGCGCCAGCCAGCACACGGACCGGATCTACCTGTATACCAAGGTAACGTAGCGGCAGCGTGTGATTGGACATAATTGGACCGACGGGTTTAGATGTTTGGGGGGCTCGTCCGGGAACCGGAGGTTGTTTTCTCAAAGCCCTGGCGTCTCTGTTCTATTTTGTTCTTTCTCCTCTGGGGTGTGAGAGTGCACGCTGAGGCCGTGTGTGTGTGTGTGTGTGTGCAGCAGCAGCTGCAAGAAAACAATCAAAACTTTAAAAGGCAGCAGGACTTCTTGTATTAAAAAAGCAAACCAAACAAGAAATAACACCACACCACTGCACAGCGGTCAGACTCATTGAAGGCTCACATCCAATCTGGTCGTGTCTTAACAAAGTAAAGATGAGCAACATAAATAACACAAACGCAAAATGAAAGCCCAGTGTGAACACAGTAAAACCGACTGCTAGGCAGAAAACACACACAACTGTGTGTGTGTGTTCAAGATGCTCTCCAAACCCAGCAAGCAGTTCTCGGAACTTTCAAACAGTTCCTGCAAACTCGCCTCCGTGATCCTCGTCGTCTCCGCCGCTAATGTCATTTTTCCGTCATCGCGCGACGACGCCTGAAGTCCTTGGGGCGGATTTTTTCAATTTAGTCTCAAAAGCAAGCGGCGCTCCTCTCCGCCTCGGCGGTGACACGGCTCATAGAGGGATAAACTCGCGGCACGTTTTTTCCCCCCTTATTAAGCCACGAAAATGAAAACGTTTTTTTTTTTCTTTTAAATAACGAAATGAAATGCTTTGACGTGCGCGACCCCTCGCCGTGTTTTTTGACGGTAGAAACATCGCAGCAGCGTTGTGTCGTCGCCGAGGCTCGAGCGTGTTGCCCGCACTCGGTTATTGCATTCCAAGCATTGGTGGCGTCTCGGCGGGGGAAGCGGGGAGAGCGCAGCTGCTGGAAATGTCAAGAAATGAGGCTGCTTCTAAATCAAACTCCAAAAAAAGTGTCAGACCTAAGAGTTTTTTATCTTGGGTCTCCAGGCGATGAGAATTAGTTGGGGGGATAAAAAGCTGTTCCGTCACGTTCAGCCGGGGGGGGGGCGGAGCGAAAGAAAACATTGCTAATTCCTTGTTTTGAGCGGGAAGCCTCGTAAATTATCAAGGGTGCGTGCGGCCTTCTTGCGCGTCAGCAATTAGCGAAAACGCCCGACACGGGAAACCACTTAACAGCGACGTTGGTTTCCAGTCAGAGTTCGCGCGACACCTCACGCTGATTGGATGGGGCCAAGGAGGGAGAGAAAAAAAAACCAACAACAATGCAGCGATTCCTTCGGCTACAGGTTGCGTGGCAACGCCAGTCAACTTTAATCAAAACTTTTAATGCAAAAAAACACACACTAGCGTCGGCGGTCGTGCCGTTAGCGTCGGCGTGACAATTAGCCGTCGGAGTCGTCGAGGTGGAGAAAACTTCTTTTTCTTCTCTCGTTTTCCTTTTGTTCCGCATCGATCGGCGCTCCGTCTCTAAAAAAAAGTTTTTTGGGGGGGGGGGGACCCTCTTCAAGACGGTCCCTGTTCTGCGGCTCCGGTACGAATGAAAGGTTCTGGAATTAGCGGAAGGATTACGACGGTGGTTCGACAACGATCCAGCCTCGCCTCACCAAATCCTCCTTTATTAATGAGAACTCGGAAAGACAAACACTGACTGGCTGCTTATTTCACATCCAACCCACACACACACACACACACACACACACACACAGAAGAAACAGGTGGGTCTGAACTTTCGACTGGTACTGTACTTTACATGAAAACATACCCAGTCGCAGTGTTGCATGATGACAAACGTCAGACCTCGTCTGAGCGCTCACACGCATTGCTGATTAAGACAAGCACCCAACCAATCACACGGCAGCAATTCAAGTATTTGCAACAAACCTCCTTTGCGCCCCGGTGACCTCGACATACCTCGCATCTCACCGTCGATGCAAGAACACTCAGAGGACGAGCGCCGCGGCACTCTTCTCAGAAAGTAAGAAAGAATAGAGGGGATGAGGAGGAGGGGTTTGGGGACAGTCAGTCAGTCAGGAGCGTGAAAACCTCCTCTAACAAGCTCCGGTCTAAGCAGTTTGAAATGTCGCAGTCAGCCAGTCAACTGCTAATTCGCTTGATTGAGTGAAATTTCCTCCCTTTGCGCTTCTACTGGCTTTAAAGGTACAATGTTTAAAATTTGGCCTCACGGTACCATAAAATTAATTTGCCAGTTAGCTACCATTTCTAAGGAAGCCCGTTGTGGACAATCCAGCTGACTGACAGCACGTTTCGTACTTAGAGTGACTACTCGCGTCCTCAAATAAACCATCGAAGAATAAGGTGGACGTGGTCGTGGACGCTCGCTCAGGAGAGGAAGGGTGAGCGAAAGAGTGCTGCAATCTAAAATGTAACCACTTGATGTTGCAGTTTCTTCTCCAAATCTCCAAATATTACAAACTTAACCTTGAAATAAACCCCCCAATTGAACCTCCCGGGCGCCCTTGGTATTATTCCCACTTGCCAGCGGACCCCAGCATTGATCAGATCGCAAAACACTCAACACCTCCCCCTTCTGTTTCATTCATGAGGGATCAGATCCCGGGAAAGAGATGTGGTCCGGAGGGTTTTTGCAGCGGCGAAGTGAATCGCGATGGGAATATGAGGCGGTAAGTCGGCCAGATCAACGTCCTCCCTCGTCGTTGCAGATGATGAACGGAAGGAATTTGGCCTCGGGAAGCGCGGAGAAGAGGAGATTTATCAATCGTCGGGGGGGGATATTTCACCTCTGTTTTCCACACGTTCAATGTTTGTTTTCAGGCCAGCAGAGTCAGGATTGTTTGTCGAGACCGGGATGGGAGTGGTCTCGCTAAGGCCAGGATTTTGGGACTTCCTGTGCGAGTTCCCAGAAAATAATATCAAAAAAGCGGAAACCCAAGACAAAGTTGTCCGCTATAAAGCGTGTTGACCTGCCTGACTTTGCATCCGGGAGCCACGGAGAAACGCACAAACACGGCGTCAGACTGGAGGGGGAGGAGGAGGAGGAGGCCAGAAGGCAGACGCCCCCTTTTTTTGCGCGGCTAATAAGTCGCTGTCATCCTCTTGCTGTTTGGACAGATGCGTGGTCGACAGAAGAGAACATTTCTTTTCTCTCTTTCCTTTGTCAGAAGGTGTCTGTTTGGTGCGTGATACTAAACAGGAAGATCCTCATGTTTTCTTTTTTTGTTTCAATGCTAGCACACTGACAAGACAAACTCCATTCTGCTTTAGTTTTAATCCTCTGAGCTTTCACTCCTTGTTTCTCAGGAATTTATCCTCAGGAATAATCACCTATTTTCTTTCATTTCAAAGTTCTCACTCTGTTTTTTTTTTTTTTTAACCATCTGCTTCACACGAATAACAGCTGCGTTTCCTGACTAGCATTTTTTTTTCTTTGTCCAACAGTGTTCCGGAGCGTGGTCTAAGTGCAGTTAGGTGAGGCGAGGCTATGAGAACAACCCCTTAGTGGCTCCTGGGGCCTTGAATTTGCGGGGCTAATCAAGCGCTAACAAGTGCAGAAATATCCTTTGCCAAGTCTGGATTCTTTCAGTTCGCAGCAGCAGCATGATGATTACCCATAATCACAGAACATTCTTGAGGGTCTATTTAGCGTTTTCTTTTACTTTTTTTTTTTTTAAAGGAAAGAAAAATGTTTTATATAATCCTCATTATTATATATTTCTTTTCACTGCGGAACAGACACTTTTTCTCTTTTTTACAAGAAAGCATAAGCTTCAAAGTGGCGCGGTGCCGGTCGTAGACTTCACAGAAAAGGAGATTGCTAACGAGCTCCTTTAGCTCAACACAATCATCTCCAGGACGACCGCGGACGAGATAAAGTTTGCTCGAGAAATGAAAAAGGGGGGAAAAAAAAAAACTGAACCGGAACATAATTGAATTGGAGTCGTCCTCAGCGGCGGTCGTTGGGAATCTGATTGGCGAGATGAAAAAAATACCTGCGGCGCGAAACAAAGGGAGCCGCGCAAAGACAATGAGGCTAATTGCGCGTAAACGCTATTGGCTGGTAATTATAGGCTGCCCCGTCTTGGGGCCTCGCAAGTTTTTTCGTCTTACGCATTCCATACAGGACCAATTAATGTGTCTGTACAGTTCGGCACTGGCAGAAATGCAGCGTTTGTTCTCCAGTATCGTTTTCGGAGCGCATACCTTTTGAATCTTACACGTCGAAACCAAACTTTTGCTGGGAATTGTTCATTGATTTCTGCATTTCTGTATCGAGAAAAAAAGTTTCTGTCTGGACCTTAACATGACGGATTGACCAGGGGGTACTTCAGTTTGCCCTGCACTGATGTTACATCAGTGTTTGAATCGTACACGTCGAAAACCAAACTTTTGCCGGAATTCATTGATTTCTGCATTAGTTAGCGAGAAAAAAAAAGCTTCTATGTGGAGCTCTGCAATACGGATGCACCGGACTGAGGGGGTCACGTTTCAGTTTGCCCATCCTAGCCCTGCACTGATATTGCATCAGTGTTTGAATCCACACGTCAACATTTTTCCTGGAACTCATTGATTTGTGCGTTACAATTATCGGGAAAAAAAGCTTCTGTGTGGAGCTTTGCAAGACGGATGAGGCAGACTTCAGTTTGCCACTACTTGCCCTGCACTCAGTTGACGAAAAAAATAGTCTACTATTCAAGTGCTACCGTGTGTGTGTGGTCATGTAACTCCTGCCCCGTCTCTCCGTTGAGACGAAGCATGAAAACACTTTGTGAAAGAGACCCAAACGGACGATGTGCCTCGGGGGGGAGATTACACCCCCAATGTGGGAAAAAATACAGTTGCGTATCAACACAATATTATAAGAAAAGCGTAATTGCCTCTTCTCTTCGTCGTGCCATCGAGTTTTACTGCCTCCGCTATCTGAGGAAGCGACTGCAGTAGCAACAAATGCCTTAGCCAACGCACAAAACGATGAAACAACATCCGACACTCTCCCCGACTCACACACATGCCATTTGATCGCATCGTTGAGGCCCCCCCAGAGGTGGCAAAGGTATTCACATTCTGTGCTGAAGTAAAAGTATGGATACTTGTGTTGAAAAAAAATACTCTGGTAAAAGTAAAAGTACAGATTTAACTAACAGCTTCTGAAACGTACTGAAGTAAAAAAAGATAAATAAATACATTTTGCAATTAATGAAAAAATAATCTCCTTCTAAATTACGATTCACTTTTATGTTTAACAACACAACAGCATTGTTCAAATAGCTCCATTTGCCTAAACTCAACCCTCCGCATACATATAATAAATTAATTACTTTGTACTTTTGAATTTGTATCTTTCAATCTCTTACGTAACACGCATGTTTTTTTTCCAATGTAAAGAGTGCAAAGTACAGATATTTGTGTGCAAATGTAGGGAGTACAAGTAAAAAAGAAGCCGTCCCAAAAAGGACAACACTCAAGTATTACACAGATACTTGAAAAAATACTTAAATACGGGAAGGATTTATTTGTACTTTGTTACTACCCACCTCTGGGTCTCCCTACTTTTTACTTTTGCACTCAAGTTATTTAATGACTGAGAAGACCCAGGACGTAATGTAGCCCCGGCGCACAACATTATTATTATTTTTTTTTTTTCAGATTCTTGGCAATTTGAGAAAAAAAATGACCCCGCGAGGAGATTTATTTTCTGTCAGTCGGCTAATCAGTGCGGCTCGGCCCAGATTAATTACCCGGAGCTGTTTCCATTCAAGATGACGAGCTGCAATTCATGTTAACACCCGTTGCCGCCGTGCAAATTAGAAAGTGATATCGATGATGCGGCGAGATATGAAAACCAATTAAGCATCGCGGAGCGAGCGGAAATTTTAGGGAAATTTCTGAATAATTTCTGTTTGCACTTCAGGAGATGAGCTCATCGAGGCGACTGACTTGATATGGAGAAAGTTACTGAGATTGCCAGTTAGATACTGAATCGCATTATTAAATAGCATGGTATCGGTTTAAAAAAAAAAATATATATATATATCTAAATTGAATTTAACAAGCATACTGGGTGAAATATGTTGCTGCACTCTCACCTCTTTGTCTGTAAGCCAAGCTGATTGGTTGCTGGCAGACATTTTCTGCACGTGTCGTTGTGTCCTGTCGTGAAATTCAGGCTAAATAACCAACTTTTCTAGATGACATGTGTCAAACTATTGACACATTCCACAGGCTGTTATTAGCCTGTGTAAACAGGTTATTATTGAAATGTAAATCAAAAGGCTCTAAGTGAAAAAAGAGGTATACGATTTTTATCTTATTTTATCTTATCTTATTCACACATTATTTATTTTGGTGTGTGTGTGTGTGTGTGTTGTTTTTTTTTTTTTTTTATCTGAAATTGTATTTTGCATGTGTGCAAAATGAAGTTATTTATTGTATAGTGTAAAGCTTTGCTTGTTCCATATTCAGTCTTGAAGCAGAATCTGTTGGGGTCCATATCAAAAGGATCACTGCCCTATCTGGAGGAAATCTCTTTCAATAAATATCAATGTTGGCCCTCGACTTTGTCCAAGTTTTACATTTTGGCCCCACTTTGTATTTGAATTTAAAACCCCTGTTCTTGATCAATTTCAGTATTAAATCAATTAGCTCAAAAATGGTAAAAAAAAAAAAAAAAAAAAAAATAGCAGCTGTCAGAAACTGTCATGTGTATCCTTTTGTACATTTTCCATTCATATTACTATAATCATTTCTCTGGTGTAGATCTGGGGTGGGTTGGCCACTGCCACTTCCTGTTGATAAAACACCAAAAACAAATTCACACGCTAGCACGCTAACGCCACTATTAGCCCGACATTGAAGACCTGTATTGGGGAAGATATTTTTCCTGCTGCTGCTGCTGCTTCTCTCACCCTGTCTTGCTGACAGACCTTGTGGCTTTGTGTGGTTGGTTAGGACGGCTCGCCGCTCAACTGCAGCTTCATCCCACTGGACATCAAACTCAGCAACTGGGACGAGCTGCCCGAGGCCTTCAGCCAGCACCAGGAAAATCGAACCCAGGTCTGTCCTTCCCACCGGGCCCGCTGTGTGTCTTTGATCCTATGGTTTGTGTGTGTGTGTGTGTGTGTGTGTGAGTGTGTGTGTGTGTTCACAGACCATGGCGAGACGCCTTTCAATACGTCATCACGTTCCCCATTTCCTCCGATTGATTAGCGATACGCGCTCTCGACAGGTCAAATTAGAAACTTCCTGAGAAACTTGTTTTTCCTGCGGGTCGCCCCCTGCAGGCGGCTTTAAGGATCACTTTAATTTTCACACCCAGATAATTTAGTCCGATACAGCACTCAAATACCTGCCACCGCGACGATGATGATGATGACAGGAGGAAGAATGGGGAAGGATATCACCCAGACACGGCGCTCGCGGCGCAGCTAGCGCATGAAATCTTTCAGCGGTTGGAGGAATGGAGCGAGGAGGGTTGGTGGGGTGATGGAGGGAGGAAATGAGGGAGGGGGTGGACGGGGCATCAGAGAGGAAGAGAAAGAACAGTTGTTTTTTTTCACGGGCAGGTCGTTACGGGAGACGGATGGTCGGCAGAGCAGGTTAGCGCTAACACTAAGTCCCGCAATTTGCCGTCACCTTGTTTATGTGACGTTTTGTGGCCAACGGAGGCGTGAGCTGAATCCCATCATCACTCACGTTCTCTTCGACTCGCCCGTCGGAATCAATAGCAGGTGGGCGAGCGGGCGGCTAGTTAGTTAGCCGACTAACGGCCGCTGATGCCAAACTGTCACTGGAGTAAATGTTGGTATGAATTGCGTTTGCCCTGGAAAGATGCGAGCACATTTTTATGTTTTTCTCACAGAACTAAAACAAAAAATTTTTTTTTCGACCATCGGGGAAAAAATGGGGGAGATTAAATGAAAATCATATGCACAGCTAACAGTTTATCAGACGTTCAACTAATATGTCAATAAGGAGTGTAACACCACATACAATGTCACACATGAATAAAACCTTGATAAGAAGTCCAAAGGCACGATATTTATCGCGATAACACATCTCTATATTTTTACCGTGCGCACAGTACATTTTTCGCTTTCTACCTTTTTTCTTTTGAATTGGTCTTCTTTGAAGTGACTGTCAGTCAAAGGTGTGTGTGTGTGTGTGTGTGTGTGTGTGTGTGTGTGTGTGTGTGTGTGTGTGTGTGTGTGTGTGTGTGTGTGTGTGTGTGTGTGTGTGTGTGTGCGAGTTAATATTCCCATAAATACTGTGTTTGTGGGAGTCGGCACCCCTGGGAGAGAGTGGCTCCTCTGGCGTAATATATGGAGATAAATTGTCTCATTTGGTGCTTGGCGAAAAAAGAAGTGAGCCCAAAAAAAGAAATAGATAGATAGACCAAGAAATTATTTTAAATCCAACGTCGTTTGGCTGAGAAAACACACTGATGGAATTCGAGTCGAGCCATCGTGATGACTGCCCTCACCCCCTGTGTGTGTGTGTGTGTGTGTGTGTGTGTGTGTGTGTGTTAGATCGCATGAGGGACTTTTTCAAAACTAATAAAGAAATCAAGAGGAAAAGAACAACACTGACTGAATCTGAAAGTGACTCTCCCCCCCCCCCCCCCCCCCCCCCTCCACTCAAACCCCCCCCCCCCCTCCAGGTTCTGGGCTTGGTACAGGAGTGGAGCCGGCTGACGGCCATGAAGCAGCGGCTGCTGCGCCGCTCTGGCCTGCTCTTCCGCAGCGCCGCCACCGGCCTGCAGCAGCTGGCCACCGCCCAGCGGCCGCACGCCACCACCAGCAGGTCAGTGACGCCTCAGCTCGCTGGGCATCTACTGCTACACACCTCAATGAGTGAGTGAGTGAGTGAGTGAGTGAGTGAGTGAGTGAGTGGGTCGGCGTTCACTTCAGATCAGCGAGTCGTCGCTTAGCAACCAGAGGTGAAGAGTGCAGGGTTGTTGATTTTTTTTCTTTCTCTCTCCCCCCCCCCCCCCCTTTCTTTTCTTTTTTTTTTTTGCAACACGGCACTGTCACCATGTTGTTGTTTTTTTCCGGGTTTATTTGTTTTGTTTTTTTCTCATTTCCGAGGCTGATATCACAACAGCCGGCAAGGAGAGACGTGCAGTATCTGGGCAACTGCACACAGAGAGAAGATTCCCCTGAAAGTTGCAGCAGAGCTGCTGGTTGGCTGCCGTTTCTGTGCTTTATAGTCATAATAATAATAATAATAATCTTTATTTCTAAAAACAGACGAACATAGTGCAATTTACAAAGAAAATTGTGTCGTTCCTAATACAGGAATAGAAACCGGAAGATAAACTTAAAACTAATAGCTAAATCAGTACATTTGCTAGAATTATGCAGCAATTAGCCATATATTAGTTAAGAATACGCCTAGCGGTTGAAAGGTTGTTCTTAGCACACAGGGCTAACTAGCTTTAGATAGATAAATAGATTGATAGGTTGATAGGTAGATGTACTTTATTGATCCCAGACTGGGAAACTACACTGTTGCAGCACTAAAAAAAAACAGTACAAAAATAAACTATGTAGCCGTTACAAAAACACTGAAATCAATCTGTGTCCAACAAACAACCAAAGCAGATGCGCAAAAGACAGTCAAATTGTGCAGAGGCAGGGATAGCTCGCGGTTAGCGTGATTTGGGATGTTTTTGCAGGCTGCGTCGTTGATTAGCAAGCTGCCGACAAAAATGACAAAAAGAAAGAGAAAGAAAAAGACAGCGGTAGCTAGCGAAAGAACGAGGTAGCTAGCGAGGGGAGCTGTTAGCGAGTCAGAAAGGAGGTGGAGCTTTCACAGACAATTGAGCACATTTCTGAACAGTGACTGGTGTGGTGGAAGGCTGCGGTCTTCTCCCTTGCTTTCTGTGTGTGTGTGTGTGTGTGTGTGTGTGTGTGTGTGTGTGTGTGTGTGTGTGTGTGTGTGTGTGTGTGTGTGTGTGTGTGTGTGTGTGTGGAGGGATGGAAGGAGGGAGGGAGGGAGGGGGCATATCAAAGGGTTTCAGCTGCAGTGTAAGAGGATACGAGATGAGCGCTGTGCACGTGTACGTATGTTTTTTTCCTTTTTGCGACAAACAAGCCTTGTTGCGAGCACGCTAATTACACTCGGAGTGGACGGAGGCAGGGAGTTTGCCAATTACAGGGTAGACTGTGTGTGTGTGTGTGTGTGTGTGTGTGTGTGTGTGTGTCTGTGTGTGTGTGTGTGTCTGTGTGTGAGAGAGAGAGAGAGGAGAGGAGAGGAGAAGAGTGTTTCTCCACCAGGGGAAGCGTGTTTGGGTGCGTGAACCTAATCAAGGTATAAGTAGGAGGCAATTGGCCCGGCTTGATTTGATACCTGTTTGATGTATTCGCTAATCAGAACCAATCAAGCTCCAGCTCAGGCTCAGCTGGGGCTGACGCGGCTCACCTTTCAGCCACCGGCGAGATGCTCGGCTTTAACCGACTCCAGCCTTAATCCCTTTCTTATTTTTATTTTTATTTTTTTTCCCCTTTGGTTTTCAAACCCTCACTGACCGGCGGTGAGTCAGTGATTTAGGGCGGAATGAGGTGATTGAGCTCTGGTTAGCGCTCTCACGGCTAAGATTTCCACCGACGCCAGCGTTGAGGCGCGCTTTCATTTTCCCCGTCGACGGTCCACTTTGTTGAAATTGTGAAGTTAAATAAAGTTTTTCTTTCGGGATCGCTGCCGAGAGGAAACAGTGAGTACACATCATTTTCTCCGAAATAGAAAAACGGTGTGAAGAATGGAAGCATTGGATACTAATGAGAGTTTTGATATGTTGAGTTTTGAAGAAAAGTTCCCTCCTACAGTTCCCATGATGCACCTCAACAGCATCTTTTGTTGGATCCATGGGTGTGTTTTAGCCGTTAAAGCTCCATAGCGGGTCTCATTTTTAGCATACAGCGAGCACACGTTACCACTGGACATTTAAGTAGACCAGCAGGTCTCAAGGTGGGGATAACCACGCCCCAAACTCACCCGAACTCATTTGATTGGTCGCGTCAAAGGTTCTCACTTCTACCTTCGAGTGCGCCACCTTTGGTGGCTGAAGGATAATCATTGATTATTTGCACGTCTTGAAAGTGTTTTGCTCTTGTAGTCAAGTTTTAAATCTTTTCATTGTTTGATGTTTTTACTTTTCATTTCTACTTTGTCATTTATTTGTACTTTTTCCCTGTTCCACTCTATAAAGCACTTTGAGCTGCATTTCACGGAATGAAAGGTGCTATAGTTGTATTGAGTATACATATCCCTAGATTTCTGGCCGCTTGCAGTGTTGACAACTTGGCCATGATGACAAAGTGGGCAAACCCCACCAAGATGGTTGCATGTGTCAGCAGGTGTTAATCATTATTCTAAATGATGTACTATAAATGACTACTAGGCGATTCGTTTTCCCCTGGTGACTGATGGTGGCGCACGCAGCGCTCTCGATGGGAAATCAGCAAGATGACCCAAAAGAAGAAGAGAGGTTGCAGGGACCAATCAAAAGAGTTTGGGGCGTGGTTATCTCTATTTGGGGAAAGAAATCTTGCTTTCATCTCGCGAGCAGGTTGTCCTTAGCTTAAGCTTGTCTGCTAACAGTTAGCAGCCGTTGACGCAGCCTCTACTTTGCCATACACACAGTGTGTTTTGGAGTAGGTATTTTGTTTCTCGTTAAAACCTTTTAAACTTTGTTTACAATTGCGCGCTCTTTTGTGCGACGCTAGCGCTCACGCGAGAGGGACCCACTCAATGTGTAGACATTGCGACATCAGCTTATTTGTTGCGTCGAGAATAAAAGAAAGAGGCAGGTTAGCACTGTGACGGAGGGCGCTTGGGGAGCGTTTGAAGCCCAGGAAGCCTGGTGTGTTTTGATGGAGACTTACCTTCTTCCTCCACCTCCTCCTCGTCCTCCCCCTCCTCGCCCTCCTTCCTCTGCCTCCAACAGAAACTTCTGCTCTTTGATGTGTGATGTGTCTTCCTCCTCCACTTTCTCTCTGCCTGCTGTCACGCGTCCCTCTGTCCAGATGGAGGCGGCAGGAAGAAGCAGGAAGAAAACAGTTCACCTTGCGAGAAGTGGCTGGGAATATCATGATTGAAGTGGTCCGACCGCCCCACCCCACCCCCCCAACTATACAATAAATAACTTAATATTACACACATGCAAAATCTAATTTCAAATTTAAAAAAAAAAAACTCGTCAAAATAGATCAAATGTAAATAAAAATCGTATGGCTGTTTTTTTTATTTGCTGCCTCCTGGTTAAACCTTTTCGACTGGCTAATAATACATTTAAAAGCAAAAACAATAAACCAACTAAGTAATTACTGTTTCCCTCAATGAACGTACTGTCTTAGTGTTAAGACCAACGGGCCACATGACAAACCTAAGTCAGAAGTATCTTCGCGACTCTGTCTGTCTCTCCGTGCGATCGAGCCCAACTACCTTCCCGATCGACGGGTAGATTGCGTCATTTATAACTGTGCCTCACGCAGGCCGGACAGAGACACGCACCGGGCCGGATGTGGCCCGCGGGCCGTACTTTGCCCAGGTCTGATGAAGACTGTACGTGTTAGGGCCAGTATTAGTAGTGATAATGGTGGTAGTAGTAGGGTCGCAGTTCAGGCCGTCACTTTCCAATTTCCTTCCGGGACAGAAGACGAAGAAAAAAAGTTTCCTGCCTCCCTAAAAACGACAAGAAATTGTAATAAAATAAATAAATAAATGAAAACTGTGTTGTCCCAGGGTCATTTTAATCCCAGCCACGGTGGGGGTGGGGGTGCTTGTCGTTTCACACGATCACTTGATTTGCGCAGGTAGCATCTGTCTTACAAGAGCCATAAAGATATAGAAAAAAAGCAAAAAAATAAATAAAGCAGCATTGGCGTCGCAGGTGGATTAGATTAGATGATTGACGATCCCGCTGAGGCAAATTAGATTGGCGCTGTGGCAATGGTAATAGGATTCGGCAGGAGGGGGGAATGGGAGGGGGAAGAGTGCTCACACAAATAGAATAAAACAAAAGAGAGAGAGAGAAAAATGAAAGGGGAGGATTCACGCATTTAAGCACAGTTTGGTGCCAAGAAGGGGAGTAAAAAAAAAAAAGAAGTAAAAATTAAAGCTGCAAGCAGCGTTTAAGGAGCTGAGCCCAAAGCTGCAAGCAGTATTCAAGGGACTGAGGCCGCCGTGGTCGACGCCCACCAGTGACCCCTCCCCCGGCACCTGCCAACCTCTTTCCGACATGCAGATGGTTAAACTTGTTCAAACGTTTGACATGATATTTAAAAATCAAGGTCTTGTCTGTCCAATACGAAAGTTTCAAGTCTCCAACATTTACAGTTTTTTGTCTAATGGAAAAACAAATGGAAATAGCTCACTTCCTGTTTGTCGTAGGACAAAATAACCAGAGGGTCCTAAAGAGATGAACGTGCAGGTTTTTGTCCCATGTCTTTTCGACCTTCCTAGCGGCCACAAGGGCCATTTAAGTGTTTTTTGTGGGTGTCTGTTGGGGGGGCACTAGAGAGCAGATTCTCATTTTCTCTTCATTTTATGAAATTATTCGCCAGTTGTGGCCTGCGTGCCAAATTTGAAATTTAATTTGGAAAGATTCTGAGCATGTTCAGGAGTCAATGCGCAAATTGTTAATAATAAACATTACAAACGCAGTTGGGTTTTTGGCCCTGGCGATAGACCCACTCTGTTCAACCAGAGCTGCTCTTATCGCTGGGGCTCAGTCCCCAATAAATAAACATTGGTTTCTTTTTTTCTGTCGGCAGGTTCCTGAGTCGGGCCGAGGTGGCCCAGGCCTCCAGGTCCAGGGCCCAGCAGGAGGAGGGCGCCACCGTCCGCCTGCTCACCAGGGAAACGTTCTTCTCCTCCTGCAGGAAGTCAGCAGCCGCACCGCCACCGCCAAGCAGGTGCGTCTGGAAGTGAAAAAAATGTTTTTTTCAGCGGTACAAGATTAGGGTGTTTACCAGTTCCAGGGAAGAAGAAGGCTGGGTAGAGCCATAGGGTTTACACATTTCTAAATGGGTGTTTTTATTTTGTTTATTTTTCATTATTAGTATTGGGTTATAGCAGGGGTTTCAAACTCAAATCAACTCAAATAAACAGTGGGGTCAAAATTGCAAACTTGGACAAACTTTTTCCCATAAATGTAAAAATGCTAACAATACATTTAAAAATAAAGTAACAACAATAGACCAATTAAGTTGTCGTATAATACCCTTCAATGAATGTCCTGTCCTGATCGAGGCAGAGCATTCTGGGATTTGCGGTATTAGCTGTTACATTACCTGGCTCAAATTTGGCCCACAGTGCAATTATATCTGGCCTGCAGGCTGGAGATTGACACCTATTGTTTACGGCATGTGAAAAAAGAGAAAAGAAAACAGGTTGTATATTACATACACGATGACTACCAAGAGGACGAGGGGTGGTATTAAATGAGCAAATACTTCTTCATGCCCCTCTTCAAACATGATATGCTCATATCTTTTTCTTATTTGTTCTTGACTGATTTAAGTGTTTTCATTTGTTTGTTTGTTTTTCTACTTGAAACTACAATCTTTCATTCATCATTCATTCATTCAAAGGTCGTTTTTTGATCTTTTCCCTTTATTCTCCCTCACTCCACCCTCCCCCAATCGCCCCCACTCCTTCTCTACCTCCCTCGCACAGAGATGTGTTCTCTCCGTTCCTCACACTCTTCCGTAGCCCCCCCTGCAGTAGAAGTGTGTTAGCACAGTAAATATAGAAGCCTAATACAATCAGACGCAGCCGGGCGGACCATCGCTATGGAAACGTGGCGCTCAAAGGAGCTCCAGGCCAACAAAAGGTCTTGCGGCGGTTGTAGCTGACAATTCTGCGGCAGAATGTTAGCGGGCAACGTCTCTGCTTTTTTCTTTGAAATTGTATCTTTATTTGGGACGGGCAGGCAAATTGCACAGCGCAGCAGAATTAAAGGTAATGGAGATAAAAAGTCAGTCCATTTTTTGTTTGAGTCCTGATATCCTGCACTCCTAGGAACGCAGCAAACATCCTCCACCTCAAGCATGCACCAGTTAGATGTACTGGATATTCAGTTGTGGGGAACTTTGATACAACTTAAACTATGAGTGGGTCAAACGGTTCACAAGAACTGTGAACAAACAAATAAGAACCTGAGGGTCACCCGCTGTCACTACTGCAAAAAACATTCATAACAACCATACAGAAATGAAACCAGATCATCGATAGATCAAACCAGTCATCTAGAGTAGGCGGGGTCAGAGCTAGCCATCTCCTGGTAATGGCCTTTTTACTTGCCACCAGAAGCCATTGCATTACCTTTGTCTCTCGCCTAGATTTCAAAAAACTAACGTGACTTCAATACAAGGCCTCAAAATTTTGGGCATTAAAAACTGAGCTTCATGAAGACTGAATACCCCTCCAGAACGCCTTCTTTGGGCAGTCCCAAAAGATGTGGTCGTGGTTAGCCACCGTCGATCCACATTGCCTCTAACATGGAATATTTGTACCTTTGTATTAATTACAGCTAAAATGTTTTGCCAGGTAACCAGTGTGTGAAATACCCATCAATATTTAGGGGGGAAAATATCTCTCAACTTCTCATTTAGCATCGTTTAGCTAATGCTAATGCCTTGCGTAGCTCAAGGAGGAGATTGAGCGTTAGTGTTAGGCTAATGATAGCGGAGTTGCAATGCGAGTAGCTCGCTAACCTGCTAACAGAAGGGAAAAGGTTTTTTCGAAGCGTGTAGTCAGTTTTAACAGGTTCCTCTCTTCTTAGCTTTCAAAATAGCTGCGCTAATAGCACGTAATAGCACGTAATAGCAAACCTTTAAGTTAAAAATGTCTGAATTGAAAATAATGAATTAACATTTATGAAGCGGCGCTCTCTACAATGCTGTGCGCTTTGGCTTTTTTTTGCACATTTGCCAATTTAAATTCCCTTTAAATTTAAAAGCTGGAAAAAACCATAGTAACTTGGTGGTTATTTTCCCTCACTCACACTCACACTCTCACACACACACACACACACACACACACACACACACACACACACACACACGTCCTCCACTTCATGCGGATGCGTCAGTGTGCAGAGATCCTTGAATCTCCGGCCATGTGTTTTTATTTATATATTTATTTATATTTATATGTTTTTTATATATATATATATATATATATATACATATATATATATATATATATATATATATGCATATTTGCTCCCAGTGCAGCAGACTCCCAGCACACTCAGCTTGGCCGCTCCAGTAAAAGTCTATTTCTGTTGCTTTCATCCGCTAGATGTAGCTGGCAGGGGCGTTGGTCTCATGGCAGCATTCACATTTATTTTTATTTATTTATTTAATTATTTAAAAAAAAAATTGTGGCGGAGGGGTGGGGGGTGGGGGGTATCTTCTCAACTTTGAATCGGCAAGGTTCCCTTTTTCTCTCCTCCTCCTCCTCCTCCTCATTCTTCTTCTTCTTCTTCTTCTCCATTTCAATGGTGAATTTTTCCTCTGTAGCTATCCGACTCTTTGTTTTTTGCTTCCCCAACCCCCCACCCACACACAAACACACACACACACACACACACACACACAAACAGGACGGGGGAGAATTCGCTCCATCTGTCCTCTCTCCGGTGCAGCTCGGACGCCCTGCTGGGACAAACGTGGCACACGTTCAAACCCTGGTGGTCGCCTGGCAAAAGGCGTGCACGTACGGTGGGTGTGCACGTACGGAGGGCGTGCATGTACGGCGAGCGTGCACGTGACCGAAATGATGTGCCAAAGGCCTGGCTCCCGACGGCCACGTGTCCCACTTTGGGCCTTTTTAAAGCGAGCAACGTCGAAAACGCTGTGCTTGTGAAGGGACTGTTTGTGATGTCATAAAGGGCACAGACAACTCTCACTCTGTCTCTCTGTCTCTCTGTCTCAAATCGGTGTTGGGCGTCTGAATCCGACCTCATTTTTGACCCATTTGAAAGATGTCGGTGGGTCCAGCGAGTCGTAGAGCGTTTTAACCTTTGACCTTTGAAAATCTGTTTTTTTTCTTCTTCTTCTACTTTAGAGGCAGGCTGTAAACAGCAGGCTTAATATGCTGTTTTCTACGGCGGCACTGAATTTTGTGTTATTGTGTTGACAGTTGGATTTCAGGATGGAAATGCGCACGCACACACACACACACAGTGTTAATACAGCAGATTGCTGTTATATCATTTCCTTCTTTCTATTGATTGTGACAAGTTTGTTGTGTCATGACAATTACATTTCTCATTTATTTATTTATTTTATCTATTAAATGGAAATGCGTCTCGCCACTTCTCCCCGCCCCCATCACACCAACAGCTTTCGAGGGGGCAAAGTCCCTTAATGTAATTCCTGCACAAATTACCAGACAAGGCGTAACTCCATTTCTCTTTCCATCTCCCTCTCCTACCAAACCCGAAGAGTCTCGGACGTTCTCACGCCTGGAGGCTCTGAGCAGGTGTTCCTCTAATGAACAGGAAGTGCAGATTTGTTCTATTTTTTGCATTTTATTTTATTTATTTTTATTCTTATATATATATATATATATATATATATATATATATATATATATATATATATATATATATATATATACATATAAATATGTAGTTTTTTCACAAACGGCCTTTCGGAGGTCATGCCAGGTCGGGACCGTCTGCACCAACCTGCTACTGATGTAACATTCAAGCGTGTTGCACATTTCCTGCTTCATTAGCGCAGCAGGCGGCTGAAGGAGAACTTTTTCTTCTTCTTCTTCTTCTTCGTCTTTTTCTTCTTCCTCATTTTCTCCCTCTCCTCCTTCACATCTGACAGATTCTCTCTTTCTCTCCCCCCATCTGTCTGTGTCTGCAGCCCACCCGAGAACCCCTGTGGAGAGACACCGCCGACGCCGTCTGATAGCGGCTACCTGCAGGCGGTGGACAGCGCCGGCGTCCCCCTGTGTCTGTCCTGCCAACAGGCCTGCCCGACCACCGGCGGGCCCTGGGACACCCGATTCTGCAGCCACAGGTCCACAATAGCAAACGTTTTATACGTTTAATACAATTTAAACTACGTACAGCAATGTTTCGCTTCAGCGGCAGTTTTTACCCAAAGGTCCATTGTCATTTGACCAAGGCCACGCCTCTCAAATAGGGTCACGTGACCTCACAAAGCCCCAGCGATTTGACGCAGGCACATTGTCCGATATAAAACTTAAAATAAATCTGTAGAATCAAACCTGGTCTGCATGAGAGAGCCTAGGACGTCATAACCGGCGGCCCCCTCCCCCAGGGGCTGATGGGAAGTGTAGTCCTCACCTCCTGCCTTCCTCTACAGGAAACAAAACAAGGGCACATTTTTGGAGTTTCCAACGTAGGCGTTGCGTTTGTTTGTCAGCTTCCCAGACGGCTTTCTGTAGATGTCAGTCAAAAAAATGAAAAAATTAAAATTAAAGCAGAAAAAAACTCTCCCTGCATATTTAAATCAAGTGCCCTCACGCCTGCGTTTGTTTTAAAGCTTCCAGGCGGCCCGATTGTGTTTCCCCCACCAAAGCCAACCCATCTGGCGTCCTCCGAAACAAAACAACACAAAACAAAGAAAGAAAAACTGGAAAAAAGGAGAATTGTTTCGCGCAAAAACACCCCCCCGCCCTCTTTGTCTTTTTTCGTGCCTTTCGCAGGATGTCTCACCCCATCCCAGATAATTAAAGAAAAACAAAAAAAAAAAACAGAAAAAAGGAAGTTGTTGTTGTGTTGGTTCTGGAGTCACCTGCTGCCTGTCTGGATCTGAAACAGAGTAAATAAAAAAAAAATAAACCCTGTTCGCCCCCCTCACCCTCCCCCACCCCCCTCACTTCCACCCGCAGGTGCCAGGAGGAGTTCCAGCTGCGCTCCAGCCAGTCGTACATGCGCTCGCAGGTGCTGCAGGCGGAGAGCGGCGTCTGCCAGCACTGCGGCCTCGCCGCCCACGACCTCTTCCTCAGGGTGCGCGACGCCCCGCCCGCCCACCGCAAGGAGGCGCTGGAGAGCACCTGGCTGGCCCAGCTGCCACTCAAACAGGTTTGGGGGGGGGGGGGCTAGGCTAGGCTAGGCTAGGTTAGCACGCCGCACTAGCGAGAAGGCGATTGAGGGAATACAGGGGGTGGAGGGAGGTGCAGAAATAAAAGCACCGTGTGATTGTCCTCTCAGCCACCTACGCACACGCACACACACAGTGGGGGGGGGGGGGGCCTCCCATCCAGTAAATGGATTGCTGGGCCCATTGATTTTATTTTTCTTCTTCTTCTTCCCCACCCAGTGCCGGGTCTCGACCCGTAAGCCTGTTTGATTTGGTCGGCTGTTATCCTGCAAAGCCCCCCCAACCCCCGCCACGCTTCCCTCCGTATACACACACACACACACGTGCACGCACAAAACCTTCCCAGCGCCGCCGCCGCCGGCTGCAGCAGATCGATGCGTCGAGCTTTAGAGGAAACAAACTCACGATAAGACGGCGGCAGCAGAGGAGCCTCCAGATTATTGGCTCATTCGTTGGTTCGCGCTCGAGGAGGTGAGGGAGGGGAGGGGGAGAAGCTCTGGTGTGTGTGTGTGTGTGTGTGTGTGTGTGTTTCATATGCACCCTGGGGTTGTCAGGCGGGTTGTTTCAGTGTTTGTAGCGCCTGTGAGCACAAGTGCACTGTGTAGTTGTGCGTGTATTGTGTGTGTGTGTGTGTGTGTGTGTGTGTGTGTGTGTGTGTGTGTGTGTGTGTGTGTGTGTGTGTGAATGAGAGAGAAATGCGTGAACTTTGCCCCCCCCCCCTTCCCTCCCACTCCGCCTGTTCTTTAAGTCTGCTGGGATCAATTCCCATTCCGATGCCTGGACTTTGGGTCAGAGAAGATCTCGGATCTTCCGCCCTGAATCCTCTTCAAAATTCCCCCATCCTGCTTCCCGCTTCCCGGGCTTCATCGAACACACACTGGTTTCTGATTCCGACTTTTTTTTTATTATTATTTTTTTGCAACATCTTCATTTCGGCATCTGAACCCTCGGAAACCCTCGACCGGGTTTCCTCCTCTCCTCGGCTCCTGTGTCGCCTCAGACCAGGTTTCTACTGGACAACCTGGGAAAGCGCGTGACCTCACGGAATGAGACGCACAACCTCGGCAGTTCACTGCACACAGTGTGCCTCAAGTCACTGTGTTTGGTGTATACAGGCTGCATTGTGAAGGAAGTGAATGTGAAGACGCGTTAATATGGGGATTAGAGATGCATCAGAGTTGCCACCTCCTTACAGAACGAGGAGGGTACGAGTACTTGCATTTCAGTACTCAGCCATACCTATAAGGAGGACTTAGTAATGCCATTACACATTATACAATTTAGTTTACTTACGTTACTCAGCATGCTTTTTCTAGAACATGGGGGCGACTGTCAATAGCTCCACTACAATTTAAGAAAATTGTCATATGCGTACATATACAACTGGTATCAGCACGTATTGTTCAACGTATTGTAGAGGAACGGGGATAAGATTTTAATATTAGCTTTAAAAAGAGACAGGAAAAAAGACGGAGACGCCATATAAAGACGTCACATTAGTGTTGCATGAATTAACTGAGACACAGATGAATGTGGGTGTTTGCTAACTCTCTCTCTCTCTCTCTCTCTCTCTCTCTCTCTCTCTCTCTCTCTCTCTCTCATGCGTCTCCCCCCCCCCCCCCAGCTCAACGAGATGATCCGCGCCCCGGTGGAGGGCCACTTCTGGCAGGTGGACCACATCCGGCCGGTCTACAGCGGCGGGGGCCAGTGCTCGCTGGACAACCTGCAGACCCTCTGCACCGTCTGCCACAGGGCCGTACGTGCACGCTCACGCTCGCGCTCCAAACTCACTCACTCACTCACTCACGCTCAAGAGGGGCTTAAAGTGGTGGACGGGGGGGGGGGGCTTCGTCGGCGGTCGAGCGCATCGATCAAAAGCAGCACAAAGCCGACGTGCCCGCCCTCGGTGACATCACAGGACGTTGATGTACGGCGGCGGCGGCCGGGAAAAAGTTTGCTCTTCTCTCGGCTTCTCCCAGCGTGACATCATTGCTTGTGTGGGCGTGGCTGTCAGTGTAGAGGCGGGGCTTCCCACCCCCAAACTGAGGTGGAGAACTGCAGCCGCCTGATAAGGGGACCCCGCTTCCCCACCACCACCACCACCACCCCTCCACCTCGCTCTTTCACGCTGTAATCCCAAGATGCTCCGCGCATTGATCTCACTTTGCGTCATTTTCTTTTCTTTTCATTTCCCGCTCTCTCTCTTTCTCTCCACAGAGGACGGCGCGGCAGGCCAAGGAGCGCAGCCAGCGGAGGAAGAGCGCCGCCGCCGCCAAGGTTGCGTCAGACATCAGCAGGTTCTTCGTCAGGAAGTGAGCACGACGGAGGTCCAGGAAGGCCGGAGACGACTGTGTGTGTGTGTGTGTGAGAGAGAGAGAGAGAGAGAGTGTGTGGACTGTGGGAGGAGGAGGTGGAGGAAACAAAAAGACCAAAGATCCCAAATCGGTTTGACGTCCGAAGGTGCGAAGTGTCAGCTGACAGATTAGGATAGAAAAAATTCAGTCCGCATTTTCTTTGTTTTCCTTCAGTTTGCTCTCATCTCATCATGGTCGCAGTGATGCTCTGTTGCTGCAATGTTGCTAAGGCTAATTAAAAAAAAGCCCGAGATGCAAATTCAGCCAAGTTCTCTCTCGCTCGCTCGTCCCCGAACCGTCACCGGGGCGGTGCTCTTGATTTATGGCGGCCTCCTTTTCTTTGCTCGCGGGGGCAAGAGGAGGGGGTGCTGGGGGGGGCAACTAGTGCAGGTTGTTTAGAGAGAGGGGAGTGGGTTCTGAGGGGGGGGGGGCGCTATTTTAAGATTGTGCAAACTGGGGTGAAAAAGTAGCAGGTGAGGCGCCATCAGAACTCAGCGGCCCGAGAAACAGAGTGTCCTCATCAGCGCTTTACCCTTGGAACTCTTTCATTTATCTTTTTTTCCATCTACATTTTTATTTTTACACTGGAAGATGTGGATGAATAAAGGAAGAAGAAAAAGAAAAAACAATCTGGCCGTTGTGTCGTCATCCTCTGTTCCTCCCGACCGCCGTGAATCCATCCGACCGCCCAGTGCTTGAAAGCATCTTCCTTCTCCTCTTACTCCTTCTTTTCTTTCTCCTCTTACTCCGCCTCCTCCTCTTCTTTCACCTCCTCCTCCTCCTCCTCCTCCTCTTCCTCCTCCTCTCCCCCATCCTCCTCCTCCTCCTCCTCCTTCTCTTCCTCCTCCTCTTCCTCTTATCCTTCTTCAGCCGCCAGCTCGACAATCCAAGCCGGGGCGGCTGAAGTCGTTTTTCAGGAGCGGCTATGTTTAGCGCGGCGTTACTATGGAAACAAGGGGCTCCGGGTTCAGCAGCGTTCGGGAATATCGAATGGCTCCTCGTGAGAGTTACACAACGAGCGAGCCGAGCGAGCCAGACGGACCGACAGACAGACATTAGAAAAAACTTGGCTCGATATCCGGCCCTGCAGGTGGCGGGTTGTCGGGGGGGTGGGGGGTGGGAAGAAAGAATCAGGCCCTCGCATTCCGACGGACGGCTGTGACACGTCACCAACGGAAGTCCAACTCAGCAGAAAAAAAACCCCAAAAGTTTAGCATTACTTTTACTCACAGCAGCGCCCCGCACCCGAAAACTTCTTCCGGAGGAGGAGGAGGAGGAGCTACTGCCGCGTCTTCAAAGTTTGCCGGCAGTGGCGGCGGCGGCAGTGGCAGCGTGGGCGTGTGTCTGTTTCCCCTACGGCGGCTCCAGGTCTCCACTTAATAAGGGCCGCCGCTGCCTTCCTGTCCAAAGCGACAAGCTGGGTGAGTAATGAACTGACGTCTCCCCGGCAGCCGTCCAACAACCAGCGCCGCTCGCTGTCAGCGCCTGTCGGCCGCCGATGACTCTGATCGGCTCTTTTATTACACCCATAAGGTGCCTGCGTACGTGTGTGTGAGAGAGAGAGAGAGAGAGAGACAAAAAGTATAGATGAGTGTGCTACACAAATAAATCGTGTGCGTGTGTGTGTGTGTTTGGCAAAGAGTGGCAGCGGCACCGTGTTTTGTCAGACAGAGTCGTAATGAGGCCCCGATGAAGACGCTGCTCCCACCAGGTCCGCTGGGTAAAGAGCCGCTGAGCAGTTTGCGTTGGACAACCCACCAGAACCGGGGTACTGGAAAAAAAAACAAACACACGAGTTCTGCAGGTGATGGCGGTAATAAAGAAGGAGCCGAGGCCGGAGAGGTTCCCGGCTGGTATTTAGCTCTCCCGTCTGTCCCTCTTCGAAGTCACTGCCAGCTGGCTCTTCCACTGGACGGTCCGAGGGCCCGGTTTGGAAGGGGTTGTACGTTGAACTTTTGAAAGTAAACCAAACCAGATCGGAGTCTTGGAGACTTGGGGTCGACCACAAGGAACACGGAACTGAAAGAAAGAAGCTTGAAGAAGACGAAGATCCTCGCCACGAAAGACGGAAGTCCACTCTGGCCAGTTGATTCGCCACCAATGTGTGGATCACAGGCAACTGCGATATCGTCATTGGATGCTTTCGTTCGTCGTTCCCATTGTGATTTCTTGGCGCTAGCGCCTTCGCGTTTGACATGAGCTTCGAACTATGCCAAAAAAAGACGACTCGGTGGCAGCATGAAAGCACCGCCCTCCTTCAACTTTCCCCTCTGCCAAGAGCATTTAACACCTCAATGGGGTTTGGGCGCAAACTAGCGCCCCCTACCTGTCTGACGGAGGCAACGACACGCAGCAAGGATGTCGAGGAAAAAAAGAGGCGAAGAGCATCGGCTTGTTGGAGCACCCTGAGCCGACGTCTCCCTCAACGAGAGACACCACATCCCTCAATGTGGGTCACAGGACCCCCGGGGGCTCCCCACCGCCACCCGCCTCCAGCTCCCGGGGGAGGCAAGGGGGGAGGTTTGCTGCAAATTGAGGAGCAGATTATCATCACTCAAGTGATGGATTCCGGTCGCCGTCTTCTCCCCGTCGCCGCACGTCGGCCCTTTGCGTAATTAGCCGAATCCACTTGCGGCGCCGGTGCCCCCCCACCCGAATCCCCGCGGGCACGGTGTCCCTTTCCGAAGGACGAGTGACACGGGAAAAACTGTTTGCATGTTTGCGCCTCTCTGGCTGAGCCAAACCTGACAGCAGACTGTACAAATCATGCATAATTCAATCAGCATTTGCATTCAAGGCAGCGCAAGGCGTTATATTTGGCGCTGTTCCACCGGTTATTCCATTTCAGCCTGTGCCTGATACCCTCCTCCACACCCTTCTCCCAATAACGCTCTCCCCACCCCCACCCCTGTCCCGCCAGTAATCTACTTTGGCCTTTTCAGCTGAAGGAAGCGCTTCCTGCAAACCCAATCTCGTGTGACAGGTGTGATGGAGAAGGGCCAATAAAAGCTCGGCGTGCGGCCGTCGGCTCTCCAATTGGCACGCGGACCCCGCTGCGGTTTGATTCCTGGCTGCCGCTCTCGCCGCTGTGATCCCCTCTGGTGTCGCTGACCCTTCCTGCCCTTCAGCGAGGGAGAGGAAATGGATGCGAGGTATATCTTACCCCTGGGCGAGACGGAAGGGAACAGGGAAAGAAACCAGCCGTTGTTTCCGTTCTTGCCAACCTACCTCTGGTTTTCTGTGATTGTCAGAAGCAGAAGCTCATTATATAAAAAAAGAAAAAAGGAAGAAGGAGAGAATGGGCCTTCGTCTACCCTCTGCGACATCGTGTTGCAACACGGGCAGAGCTTGTACCCCGACAGCTCGGCCCGATCTCACCGAGTCAGCGTTTGGGAGGCACTTCTTGGCATCCAACTGTCCGCAGCTGACGAGAGGCTTTTGTCTTTATTGTCATATGATCCCCCCCAGGATGATGATGGTGATGATGATGATGACTACAATTAATCATTTCCTGCTGCAGCCTCGCACACCCTCCTCCTTGCAGGAGGCTGGCACAGCTTTTGCAGAAAGCGCAGAGCCGCCCTGCGGTGCAGGGAAACGGTATTAGGGCCCAGGTAATCGGTTAGGGACCACCGCTCATAAGCCATCTAATTAATCTCATTAGAGCGCCCTCTCTGGTTGTTGGACGTTCCCCGACAGAAGGAGCCAAGCAAGTTTGGGCCTGATGAGTGTCGCACCTCGTGATAAAAATGATATTCCACAGAGAGAGTGGACAAAACTGCAGCCGGTACTCAGGGTAAGAGAGAGTGCAGGAGGGGAGGGGATCGATACTCTGGCTCTGCGTGAAAACGGCGAGGGCCCCTCTCTGCCCCCCCCCCTGCCCGACGCCATTGTGTGCATGGCAGGGACGGAGGGATGCGGCGCCGCAAATGGATGCTTTCTCATTGCTCAGCTGGAGGCGGCTTTTGTGGAGTCCAAATTCTATTTATTCAAGATGGCTCCCCGGTTGTCTCCCGAGATGCGTGGCATGCTGGGGATTAAGACCGAGGAGAGAAAACAAAAAAAAAAAGAATAAAATAATAAAAGCCCTGCAATCAATTCGCCCAGTGTGAGATCAGGGGAAAATAACAGATAAGGTTCTTAGCATAATTCATACAGTCCCCGATCCTCTGGCCAGGATTAATGTACGTCTTTCACCACCGCCCGCTCTCATTTGTTCGTCGGGGGCTTGTGTGGGTCTAAATTGGCGCGTCACGCATTCTCCGTTACAATCAGGCTTCTGTATGTCGACGCCCCACCCCCGGCTCTCCCCCGGACTGGATGCGACCACATCAGTTGCTAATGCAGTTTGTCCGTGACGCAATCCTCGCCCTTAATTTTATTAGCTTGGATTTTTTTCTTTCTCCCTCCTCTGCGGCAGGCTGCGTCAGCGTTAAACTTGCGTTGTCGGTGTGACAGAAAGCCCTGAACACGGCAAACTTAACGTTAAAGAGGAGCTGTGTGATATAATTATATGACTCTGGAGTTGGTCGTGTTGGTAAAATCATGTGTTAACGGGAAGAATGAGGCTCTCTGGGCCCAAGATCTTGAACCTCGGACCGCTTTACACACACCCAGGTGGGTAGAGGAAGCCAACGAAAACGAAGAGGCAAAGAAGAAGAAACGAGTGTCCGGTAATTTGCCTGTACTTGCTCTGTACCAGTGGATTTACCCTTTCATTGCCGCAATGTCTTGTTTTAAGACTACACTAATCTGCACTTTGTAAAAAGGGACATGTAGCTTGTCATACAAAAGTTAGCTGTGCATTTGCATGACAGTGACATGCACTCCAGAACTCTAGGGGGAGCTCTAAGGACCAAAACAGCCAAGAAGCGACCGACTAGCATTGCCGGCGGCCACTTGACATGGGTGGGATCGGGCGGCGGTCTAGATGCTTTTCTTTTTTTTGCTTTGCCTTTGGCGCTCTCGCTCTTGCGTCTCGCTGACAGAGGCGAGGCATGAAAAGAAAGCTGGCCCAAATGGCCTCCGACAAGTTCCCCCTTTCATCGCCCTTCGAAAAGACATCTTTTCATCTCCCATTTCATTTGCTTCCAGACATCCTTTCAGCCGCCCCATTGTCGCCACCCAGCATGCCTGCGCCTCATAGGTCCTAATGGCAAGGTCTCGGCTTTTATTCTCAGATTAGAACCCTAAATCGCAGGAGCGCCGATCAAATTCAAGAGGGAAAAGCTTGCCTTTCTTAAATAAATGCTTTTTATTCTCGCCTTCGGCGCAGCGCAATCTTTGGATTTGGGATGGCAGGACCTTCCTCTCCTGGAGGTAAAAATAAATATAGATACGCTGCGAAATTATTATTTTTTTTGTCTCTCTTGACATGAGAGAAAGGTCGTGTCAGTGGTGTGACAGCAATGACAGGACGGCGGCATCATTACCGAGACCCAGAAGGTCTTGGTAAGCACCTTTGGTGGCCGCGGGAGAGACCGCCGCTGGGCCTAATGAGCACCGAGGACCCCGGAACCTAATGAGAGGCAGCGGCGGCAGTGTGCTTGTCTACCTATCGGATCCTCGCGGTGCCTCAAAGGGTTCGACGACACCCTGTCGTACGTCAAGGAGTCGGGTTGACCCGAGTCGGCGACGGGCAGCTGCTCAACTTGTCCCCAACAGGAAAAGAATTGCAACGCGGAAGAGGCGACGGCGCCTCCTTCTGGTCTGGCTTGCCGTTTCGCCCTGCGCTGCTTCCGCCTCCGTCGTGCAGGAATGGAGCCTCCTCGCTCTCAGCCATTGCTGGAAAGTGTGGAGCGCATGCCTGTCCTCTTCCTTCCAGCTGGCGGAACATGTTTTGGATTTTTATCGGCTTTCTTTCTTCGCTTGTACCCAGATTCCTGGCATCCGAAAATGACGAAAAATCTCCCGATGACTAACTTTTTTTTTTCTTTCCTTTTTGGTCCCCACCTCCCCCCTCTTTTGCATTGCAAATCGGAGCCTTGTGATGCTTTATGGATGCCAGAAGGGAGCCCCAGTCACATTCACCTGCAGAGCTCCGAAAGTAGACCAACCTCGTGCATGCCCTGTCAACACTTTACCCCCCCCCCTCCAAAAAATAAAAATAAAACCTATAGTTTTCAAAGTGCGTCTCACCGGAAATCCTACCAGCAGTCAGATCTGGTGTTCAGGCTGAAAAGGTTTTTGCTGTTCTCAAACCCGTGTGAAGGGCTTTCAGTGGGTAACGGTGGACAGATTGGCTTTGGACTCGGCAACAATTGAGTCAGTCGCCTTTGGTGGTGGTCCAGATCTGGGATTTCTGCCACCACATGATTATCACCTTTTCGGGAAGACAAGAAAGAAAAAAAAAATCAAAAAGTTCAGGGAGCGGGGATGAGTTTTCCAAAGGCCGAGAAACAAGTCAAACTCCAGTCTGGAGCGTTCACGCCGGTGCCTGAGGCTCAACCTGCGTTGGCGACGAGTTCCTTCACAGGTTTCCCGAATTAGTCCGAAGCAGAGCGGAGAGGAAAACGCCTTTTCTCAGAAAGTGAAACACAATTAGAGGCCTTGTTGAAAAGTTGTGTTGGCATTTAAAGAGGCGTTCACAGCCCAGGCCTGATTAAAGGCAAGTTATTACAAAGGGGCGTCCGTCACTCAGATGGAGCTGTTAGCTGGGAGCTCAGCCTGCCGGTACACCGAGGAGCACTTTAGCACAATTGCCCCAACCACGGGCTCCCTCGCCCGCCCGCCCGTGTCTTTCTTTGTGTGACATCAATCTTTCATCATGTGTGTCTGACGGCAGCGCCGACGCAAAGCCAATTATACCTGCGTTGCACACGTCCGTTTAAATTTATCGATAAGCGCTCGCACAATTGCCTCTTTGAGTGGGCTACATTTGGCCGTTCAAGCGCGGACATCTTCACACCCACACTAGTTATTTTTTTTTCTTCTTTTTTTTTCTTTTTTTTTTGTCATATATTCGGTGATGCCAGTTTCTCAATTACTGTGTGAGTGGGCTGGTGCAAAAAAAAAAAAAAATAGCGGGAGAGGATGGTGGAGGGGGACGGGGGGAGCGGGAAGTTGGCTATAGCGACATTCGCCATCAGCCCACATGGAATTATTCTATGTGATGATATAAATCTCGTTCAATTATGCAGCAGCGAGTCGGATTTTGGCAGTGGTGATGAAAAAGCAAAGTGTTGAGATACACCTGGAGCTGGCAGCCGGGGCAGTGGCGCTACATCGGAAAGTGCAAAAAAAACAAAAAAAACAGCTCGGTTTACACCGTGCAAGTCCGCATCGGATAGTTCAACTACCTTTTTATTTATTTTTTTCAAACTGTCCTAGATTCATACCAGGTGTGGATGGCGGGGAATCAGCGCCGGTGAATCTGACCCCTCGCTGTCTGACAAGCAGCACTGTGTTGTGATTTGCTCAGTCGTCTGTCACGTCTGACCATTTCCGTCACGCAAGAAACAAGTGAGCGAGTCAGTGTCTGGCGGTCGCCTGTCCCGGAGGACACGTTCACCATCATGGAGTCGCAAGGGCAGGTTCTGTAAGTTGAACACACGCAAGTCAGGATCAATAGGAAGAGAATTTCATAGTGCCTCAGATTGGCGCAGAGGTGGGAAAACTTGTTGGCTGGTGGGCCACAATGGGTTCTAAAAAAATGTTTTATTATGTAAAAGTAATTTAGAGTTCTGTTATTCTTCAGGATATAATTATCATCACTGTGGCAGAAAACGCAAGAACGCAGGAAAACTAGAACATGAATAAGGTTTATTAATATAGTTTCAGCTTTTGGCAAGCCGGATTAGAAAGCCGCATATGGGCCCCGGGCCATAGTTTTCCCGTCCCGGGGACTAGCATTGAGCTTTTGGGGCTTAGCATTACCTTAAAATAGCTGAACAGGTCAGCTAGCTTGTTTAGCCATTTCAAAGCACCCTTTTCAAACTCTGGACACGATGAACGTCTATGCAGAAGTTAGAAAACTAGTTCTTTGGTTTTCCTGCCAATTTCTGAAGCTGATTTTCAAGTTCAAAGACAATATTAAAAATCAAATGAAAATGCGGTAGTTTACCAAATCAAGCCAGACTAACACACAAGTATTTTTATGTTGTGGTATTTTTTAAGATATTCTCTATGCAAATAGGGAGTGATTGGTTTGAAGTCAAATTTGGAGAGAGGGCCGTCAAATCATAGAGCAGACAAATACTATGCTAAACTACCTGTTAGCTCCAGCTTCCAGACTGGACATAAAGGGTTTTCCTTTCTTTTTCCATATGTTATTCATTTATTTATTTATTTATTTGCTTTAGCCATGGGAGTAATTAGTTCTGATTCGTGTTTGGCTTCTCGTCGAGTGAGACAGCGAAAAACGTTTTGCACTGATTTTTTTCAGACTCACAGACTTTCCTGCACTTTATTAGTTTTGTTATCGATAGGTAAACATCGTTCTATGATTAAAAAAAGCAAAACAAACAACTACATTGCCATCCACCTGTACTTGACTCCATTTGTTCTCGCAGTACTCCAATCGCCCTCATGATAAAAGATGGGCTCAGTGTCCTGCGGGGAGTTTAGCTTCAGCTTTTGCTTCAGAGGAACAGGAAGAGGGCAGCCAGAGTCACAGAGAAGCCTTGAGAGGTAAATTCAGAATATGTTCAAACACAAAAAGGCAAATTAACATATATATATATATATATATATATATATATATATATATATATATAGAATTTTTTATTTTATTTTTAATTTTTTTGCAGACGCACTAGTTACAATAATGTGTGGAATAATCACAGTTATCCAAACGGTGCTAATGTTGCGTGGTAATGAGCGACGGAGCCACTCCGTGTTGACGAGAAGCTGATTCAGACAAAGACATTAATAAGAGGGCACGCAGGCTCGCGGCGGAGGAATTACACAGCAGCAGCAGCAGCAGGTGCAGCTCATCTTCGCTGTCTTTTTTATAACGCACACACACGCTCTCACGCAGACCCTGCTGCCGAGGACGCGATGATAAAAGATATTTCAGATGTATCAGCAGCACAAAAAACAAAACAAAAACAATCTTCTTTGGCATCATTAGCTCCCCGTCGGCGCTGCTACACTTGACGTGGCATTAAGGCGCCGCAGGTGAGCGCAGGAAGAAGCGAAAAACACGGCCGCGTTTTTCCCAAGCTCGCAGTTTACAGAGGCCGGCCCCGTCTGGCACAGCGGGAGATATATGGATATATTTATATATAGAGAGAGAGATATAGATCCAGATATTTTTCACTGTTTGCCATTATTGTGTAATACATTTCACGAAAGCGCGGTAAGCTACGGAGGCAAAGATATAATTATCATCAGTCAAAACCGGGACCAGAGTCACTGTTTATTTTCCTCCTGCGCCGCTTCACCTCGAGAGGAGGGAGGGGGGGAAAAAAATAAATTAAAAAAAAACATCAATAAAGCCTTGGCAGGAGCCCCCGCTGCTTCACCCTGCCACAGCGGAAACGTGGAGAAGAGAGGGGGGGGGGGGGGGACAAGCGATTTCAATGCTCTGCCGACCCAAATCCAGCTTCTGAACGACTCGACTCCTACCTTCACCATTCAAACCTTCTCCATGACCAACTCGTTCCTCCTCCTCACACTCCCACTCGGCCGTATAATCCATAACGTTCCCTTTGCACCGCTACGTCAATGACATCCAGCCGTATCTCCCACGGAAAAAGAGATGGAAAAAAAAACCACAGGCACGCACGCACAAACACACACACACACACACACGCGCAACCCAATGATTCGGTTTCCTTCAGGTTGAGCTCAGGCCGCCCAAGAACGTCTTCTTTCTTTTTCTCCAACAAGCTCAGTGAGAGCAGTGCTGTGGACTCAATGAAAGATCGGCCTTTTAAAATAAGGTCAGAAAGGTCCAACACTATATTTATATATTTATTTATATGTATTTATAAGTCTGCGCTAGGTTTCTTTTTTTTCTGTTGCAATTCTTCGCAACACGCGCAAACTGCGAACTGCTACATCGTGGTCTTTCCTTCTTTCTTTCTTTCTCTCTTTCTTTCTTTCAAGCCTGTATGGACTATTATCATTTTCTTTTTTTTTCTTCTTTTTTTTCACTTTCTTTTTTATTCGCCCCACAACCTTGCGAACCCGTTGCCGAGCTTGCGCTTTGATGCGGCGCGTAACGCAGACACTGCTGGGATTCAGAATTACCTCAGCTTTGTCAGTTATGGAATCCTTCTCGCGCTTGCAGCAGGTCGTCCGAAGCTGAAAACTCTTTGTGGGATTTTCTTTTTTTTTTCCCCAAGAGGGTCAGTGACTTTGCTATGCGTAGCAGCGGCCATAATTTTTGCAGCATTAGCTTCTGTTTTAGGCTCATTATCATTCTGATTAGAAAATCTGTCCAGCTAAATGTATTTTTTGTCCAAATGTGAGTTCAATAATTTGCCAAAATATAATTCCTTTATTTCTTTTCCGTTGCGCTAATATCCGACGACTCCCGCAGTCACATTGATCAGACAGACACGGTCCAACCAATGTGGAAGCTGGATGACCGTGCAAAAAACGTCCCATTTGCGCAAAACCGTTGCGGGCAGGAGCAGTCGGATGGGGGGGCGGGGGTGGAGGGCTGAAAAATAATTATCAGGCCAGATTGTTTTTTTTTCCACGGACGTTGCGATCGCAGGGTCATTATTGCCGCTCTGCCTAATGAAACAAAGCGGCGGCGTCGAGCTGCTATCGTCGCCCTTCAGAGGGACATGAAAGAGGAAAACACTTGAGCGGCGCGCTAATTAAAAACCAGAGAGGTCTGGACCAGGAGGCCAAACAACCCACACAGGTGGCGGCGCTCGCAAAGCATGCATGTGTGTGTGTGTTTGAGCGTGCGCATGAGGCGGCGGCAATTTCAGTTTCCTTCCTTCTTTCCTGCGTGTGCTTTTGCGAGGCATGTCGATGCAGCGCTTCCACTTCCTGTTTGTGCGTCCGAGGTGGACGGCCGTCGGAGGCGTCGCTTTTTAATGGCGCCCGCCGCTGCCGCCCGCCAATCGATTCTGGCGGCTTTGGTGTGACAGGACCTCGGCGCAAATAGGCCACCAGCGCGCCGTAATTAGTTCAAATGTCGAAGACGGTGAATTATTGATGATCGTGGGAGGGGGGGGGGATTACACATCGGGCCTACGTTTGTGTGTGTGTGTGTGTGTGTGTGTGTGTGTTTTAAAGCAGTCCTTCTACGTCTTCTTCTTTTTTTCCCCCCTTTTTTTTTTTTAAAGGACAGCTGGTGCCTGGCTGGTTCCCGTCGCCAACAGACAGCCGAGTCTCTGGTGCTAGTGCCCCAAACCGGGGGGGTGGTGGGGTGTGTGTGTGTGCGGGGGGGGGGTTGCGGAGGAATAAACTGGGGTAACGCGAGAGAGGAGTAATTTGAAGAGGAAGTTGGGGGAGTGGGAAAAGAAAAAACTTTTTTTTTTTTTAATTCATTCATTCATTTATTTTTCAGCAGGAAACTAAAGACATGAGCGGGGGAAAAGGAGGCGGGACTCGTAGCCTCGATCACGTCGTTTATCCCGCTTGTCAATCACTGGGTGTAATTCAACCCCCTCCCCAGGTTTCAGGTACTTAAGCTCAGCTAAGCTTTCTTTTTTTCCCCTTCTTTTTTCCCCTCCCCCCTCCATCAGCTCCTGATTTTTCGAGTGTGTGTGTGTGTGTGTGTGTGTGTGTGTGTGTGTGTGTGTGTGTGAGAGAGAGAGAGAGAGAGAGAGAGAGAGAGAGAGAGAGAGAGAGAGAGAGACACCTCTCGGGCTGCAATGACAATGGACGCCAAATGGACGCTAATTAGGCCACTTTCCCCGCACAATTTCCACCTTTTGCATTAAACCCCCCACCCCACCCCACCCCCGCACCGACCGACTTGACGCCTGCGAACGCCGCCGATGTCGCTTACCTCTTGATCAACTCGAGGAAAAAGACAAAGTCGAGTGCCTTGTGGTATTTTTTCTCCCCCTCTGAGTTTTTGCAGCAGCTTCCAGTCGTCGCTGCCGCTGCCGCCCGGTGTCCCCTTAATTAGATGGATCCGCTCCAAAAGTTTGGCGTCAAGGCCAGAGAGAGAGAGAGGGAGAGAGAGAGAGAGAGAGTTTGTGGCGAGCGGAGATGAAAAATAAATAAATAAAAATCAGCGGTGTCCTTATTCAAGGTTGTTTTGATGCTGCGCCTTGTTTCACCTTTTTTTTTTTTTTTTTAAATCATTCCTTGTAAAAAGAAACGAGAGAAAAAGCGAATGATGCTGCTCCGTTTCTTCCTGCCTGCTCATCGGCCCCACCAACCAACCAACCAACCGAGCCAAATCTCACACTGCCATCTAGTGGACGAGATGCCGCGTAGCAAGGCTGTGACAGAACGTGTGCAGATCTTTGAGGTTATAAAAGAAAACAGCAGTTTTTAGCCTCGCAAACAAGACAAAAGACAACACAATCTGGTCACACTTTTAAACTTTTGTGATTCACTTCCCCCCCCCCCCCCCCATTTATTTTCTTCATTTTGCAGCTGTGACAGGGGTGCAGATTTTTGCGGTTAAAAAAAATATAACACAAAAAAAAGCACTATTTTTAGCCATCAAAAGAAGACACAATCTGGCCATGTCTTTAAAATTTGTGGCTCTTTTTCATTTATTCTTTTTTTTTCACTGCCACAGTCGCGCACATGCCGGGCCCTCATCCTCCTCTGGTGCTGCCTGGCCAGTTTGGAAAAACAGGAGCTCTTCCCCTCTCAGATGGGGCCCTAATTCTGGGATTTGTTGCTCTCTCATGCCGCCCCCCCTCCACTCCCCTCCTTTCTCGGCAGATTTTCAAGGCAGTAGGCGTCTCTTCATCGGGCTTTTGAGAGGCTGCTGAAAATAAATCATCGCCTTCCCGCCCGCCAGAGACGTCCAGATGGTTGCATTTTCATCCGACGTCCTCCCGCTGAATTTCCCCATTGTCTTCCTCGCTATAATTAGAAGGTAATACTTGATGAAAAAAAAGAACACCACACAAACGCACACAAGCACAAAAAAAAAAGAAAAGAAAAGAAAAAAGAATCGCTGTGTCTGCTCCTGTGAGGGTGCTGGTTAATTATCGGGAACGGCGTGTTTTTGTTTTTTTTGCATGTGTGTTCTGCCCACAAACGAAGGCATGAATGGCACTTTGCAAGCTCGGCGGCGTGAAGGAACGGCGAGATGCTGCGACACTCCCATGGCGCCGCCATCGACCCCTGGATGACCTCTCGGGGCTCCGCCGTGGCCGTTCGCAGCTGAAAGTTGACACTGGACGGGTCCCTTATCGGATCGCGTCACCCACCACCAGCAGCCCCGAGGCATCATGGGAGAATCGATCCCGCGCACCGACAGATGGCAGGAAGTGAGCGTGGCCTGCCTTTTTTTTCCCCCTCTTTTTTTTTTAGATCTTGGAATTCAGCAAAGGTTTCTCGTCGTTTGGGAATCAATCCAACGTTTGGTTGGGATTAAACCATCTGCAGGATTTGGCTTTTTAAAATTTTTTTATATAAATATATTTATTATTTCCATGCGTTGATACGCTGGACAAAATGCGAGGCTTAAGATTTTTTCGCTCTCATTCAAAGCAACGGCTTGTCTCATCTTCCGACTTCAGTCGAGAAAGCGATTCAGAGCACTTCCTGTTGGAAGGAGACCACTTCCTGGCATGTTTCCCTGAGAAAGACACGAACGTGATGATCATACAGCAGCGGGGGAAAGTTTTATGGAAGCCCTTAAAATTGCATGACATCCCAAATATTGCATTGAAATTTGTTGGGGAAAAAACAAAACATTTTTTGCAGGCAAAAATATTTTTTTCTGCCTTATTTTTAACAACAAAACTTCCTGCCTGGGTCACTTTCAGGGCTTAATGACATCCTGTATTGCAGTTCCAAATGAGGCAGAGACGTCTGAAAAAAAACAAAAAACTGGAATAGTGAGAATTTTGTTTGTTTTTCAAGTTTTTTTTATTTTTAAAGCGTTTTCCATTTTTATCTCATAGATGACAAAGAATCCAAGGCCTCAGTGATAAAGAGAAAAAAAAGAGGAATAAAAACTCCTTTTATTCTTTAACTCTTGTGTGGAGCAGCAAATCATTGACACATTTAAAATACTAAGAGTTGAGAAAAAAAATACAAGGAAAAAAAATACAAGAAAACATAGTTCCAGTTTCTTCAATGTGAATATTGACTGCGTAAATTGTAAATTTGTGCATCCTAGCTTTGAGCTACGGCGACAAGTAGAAATAAACAAAAATGTAAAAAAAAAACAATTCAACAACAATGACAATAACAATAATAATAAATAAATCATTTTAAAACCTTTATTTGGGTTCCCGATACACAAGTTAAGGATGCGCTCGTCAATACAGTCTGCTTCAGAGCGCAAGATACACTGAATGGAGGAAGGTTGGGACCTGGACCACTAGGTCAAAAAGTCTCAACTTACAGTCCCTATGTACACAAAGGTATTTTAGAAATCTGCATGTTTTCCGATAGTTAGTAACATTTACCATAGTGAATAGCGATTGACTAAATACAATCACAAGGCCTTTCTTTTCTTTTTTTTCCGCGGTTGTAGCCGATATACCTTGAATGCACTTTTTTCACAGCATATATTATTATGAGTTTAACGCTAAAATGTGGTTTTTCGTCTGCATGTTTGCCGTTGGGCTCGGCCTGGGACTCCCAACGCACAGCAGAATGGACTAGGCGTCACATTTTTTTACATTATGTTTTTGTTTTTTTGTTTTTTCGGTTTTCAAGAATGTCTTTTTCAGAGATATTTTACTCACACTCGTGAAACATAAAGCAGACCCCATTGAGCGTAAACGACACTCTGCCTTCTTCCACAGATGCAGGGAACAAACCCAAACGTGGGAAGATTCGCTCTCTCTCGTTTTAAAAAAGTTCAAGACCTGAGATTTTTTTTTCTTTTCTTTAAAAGTGGAATCCCCCCCCCCAAAAAAATGCCTCGACGTACAAAAAAAGAAATAAAACGGGGGGTGGGGGGGTTGTAAACTAACGAGGGCTGCGAACGATAGCCAGGCTTTCCCTTTTCATTTTCTGACTCCGACACATGCAGGTTAAAAATTGCCACGTTGCATTTAAAACAGTTCAAGTTTCTTATCATCTCATTGGTTTTTTTTGTTTCTTTCTTTTTTTTTCAAGCCAACATTAAGTAAAAGCTTCGTGATTGCTTGTTTTTTTCCGGGGAGGGGCATCACAGCTCTCTGAGCGTGAGTTTTTTTTTTTAACATTTCGACACAGGAGTCGGAAAAACTTAAGACAAATAAAGTTCCTTTAAAAGTAAACAAACAAAAAGGGGGAAAAAAAACAGGGAGGAAAAAAATAAGTTTTGTGTTTTTTTAAGTATCCATTCAAGGTGGTAATACCGCAAGGTGGACAGCAGGGGGAGTCGCTGTGGGCGGAGGGCTACAAGTTCATCCCCTGGGCACTTAGTAACGAGTCCAGCATGTCGAAAGTGTTCTTGTAGTCGGTGTGCTGGCCGTTGATGGCCAGCAGGCCGTTGGTGGCGCCGTCGTGGTGGCCGTGGTGGTGGTGCTGCTGGTGCTGGTGGTGGTGGTTGTGGTGGTGCTGCTCCAGCAGCCTGGCACCGCCCTCCGAGGCGTAGTGGGCCGAGCCCAGGCCCCCTTTGGAGCTCCTCTTGGACGAGTGGTGGTGGTTGTGGTGGTTGTTGTGGTGGTGGTGGTGGTTCCCGGCTTCGGGGTGGGGCCTCTTCCGCGAGGACGAAGACGAGGAGGAAGAGGAGGAGCCGGTGGGGTCGGCCCGCCCCCCGGAGGCCTTGTCGCCCGGGGCGTGGCCGTGCTTGGCGTGGCGGTGGTGCTCCTTGTGCTTGTCCTTGGGGGGCTCGCCGTGCCGCTCCGACGACACCTTGATCCGCATCTTCAGCTCCTCGCTGGCGCCGGAAGACGAGATGCCGTTCTCGGCGAAGGAGGCGGGGCCTCGGCTCTTCTTGGAGGCCGACTTGTGGCTCCGCCCCTCACCCGGCAGTGCCAGCGGCGGCGGCTGGGAGCGCTTCTTGTGGTGGTGGGACGAGGAGGAGGCGGAGATCCCAGCTGGCTGCGTGTAAACATCCGTGACTCCGCCCCCTCCGCCGACAGGCTCCTCCCTCCCGCCGTTCAGCAGCGCCAGCTCCGCCGCCTGCTTCTCCCTGTACTTCTCCAGAGTCAGAACCTTCTGCTGCCGCGAGGAGGCGGAGACGACGGCGGCGTGCTGCTGCTTGCCGCCGGCCCCGCCCCCGACCTTGTGTTCGTGTTTGACCACGGCGGCAAAGTCCGAAGGCGGCTGCTGCTGCTGCGGCGGCTCGGGGAAGTGATCGTAGCCCAGGGGCTGGTAGGAGGCGGCGAAGGGGACGGCGATGCCGTTGAGGGAGGGCATGTCGGAGGAGTTGGAGGACGAGGAGGAGGAGGAGGAGGCGACTGGGAAGAAGGAGCTGGAGACGCCGGGGAGGCCGTCTAAGGGCGCCCCCTGGTAGACACTCTCCATCGCTGCACCCTCCGTCTTTGGCTTCTTGGCTGCTTGGATGGCCTGGAAGAGGAAGAGGAGGAGGAGGAGGAGACAGGGTGAATATACAAGAAGACATCCTGGAGCAAAAGCTGGAGCAGAACCAGAACCGGGACCCACCCGCCAGTTTCGTATCCTCTTGAGGCGGCTGGGCGTCTTCTCCAGGATCTGGAGGAACTCGTGCGTGAGCTCTGCAGATGAGGGGAGAGAGGAGGCATCAGTCTGATGAGGTTCACTTCAGACGCTTCAGTCACTTCTGCAGCTACTGCAACATTTTAAAAGGTCCGGTGTGTAAAGTTTGGCTTGATTTTGGATTTTTATATTGGTAAAAGCGTCACATACTGCCCATAAACACAGTAATTAAAATATGTACTCGCAGTACAATAAAAGTATTTTGCTTTTCCTACCTTCAGAACGGTTATCATATACACTAGCAGTCCACAGTTTGGACACCTTCTCATGACATTTCGTTTTTTTTATTATCTTGACAACTTTCTACACTGCAGATAGATACTGAAGACATCAAATATATGAGCAAGACATAGGTACTGATGCAGCAAAGGAAAAACACCTGAAATACCTCGAAAGAGTTATTTTACACTTTCGTTGTTTCCTACATAATTCCATGAGTGTCCTCGCATCATTTTGAGTGTCCAAACTTTTGACTGCTAGCGTAAATGAGAATACACAGTCGGCCAAAAGCAATGTATTCACACATCAGGAAATGCAAAACTTGCATAAATATTTTATTTGTATGAATACTTCTATACATACAGACACCTGTTGAGGCCAAAGGTGACTCGTATTCTTGTGATAAATTTAAACTTGGTTTTTCGTTTCCAGATGTGTGTGTGCATTGTTTTGGCTGACTGTATATAAGAACACACGCAAAGCAGGGCTCCTGCTCCGAGCCAGCTGCCATACTGCACCACCATTTTTGAAGGAAGCCCACAGTGACAGTGGCCTAAATACAAAACGGGCTTGCTTTTGTATTTATTTTCAATATTACACACTAGACCTTTCAGATAAAGATTCCAACGACCCCAACTGTCCTACTGAACAACGGCCGGGAGAAGACAGGAAGAGGACGCAGCGGCCTCACCGTCCAGCAGCTGCAGCGTCACCGTGCGGTCCACGTACTCCCACCAGTGTTTGCCGTCGGTGGACACGGGGATCTCCCAGTTGGACCACTTGCAGGCCAGGTGGATGCAGACGCACGCCACCACGGTGGGCCGGTGCTGCAGGCAGAAGGTTGTGAGGTGCAAACTGGAGGAGGCGGAAGAGGAGAGAGAGTGAGAGAGACGGAGAGAGAGAGAGAGAGAGAGAGAGAGAGAGAACACATCTGTGAGTGGAAGAATTCTGTGCACATTTAATTAAAAAAAAAAAAAAAAAAGTATTTTGCAGCATTATGCCGAGTTAAATGTTGTACAAAGCAGTAAAGAAAAGATCAAAACACACACAGCCTCAACAGGTCCTGTCCCCCACCCCATCCTGGGAGCATCCACTCTCAGGCTGGCTGACTTACAAATGACGCACTTTAAAATTAGCCACATCTCATTTTCACAGCTCCCTGCATCCCGAAGCAACACTGCAAACTGGTGGACGCCTCGCCAGGGAGGGCAACAAAAAAATTATGCTGTCAGTTTCTACTTTGGGTAAGTACAAAAAACCCCAAAAGAAAACAGGAAATTAGAACAAAAGAAACATTTTTCCAGCTTTTCCTCAATAATTCAACACAAAAAACATCCAAACGTCCAATCCAAAACGTATAAAATCCCATCCAGAAAACATATGATAGTGCATGAGGTTTAAAAAAAATGCCTTTGAAAAGGCAAAATTTTAGAGAAAATTAAAGAAAAGGCCTTTGCAAAAAAAAAATAAATAAATAAATAAAATAAAAGACTTTAGAAGATTGAAAATCAGTTTCACAACACAAAATGTAGCGCCAGCCGCTCAGTTTACAGATTAATAAAAAAAAAAGAAAATAAAAATAATTTAAAAAAAAGAAAATAAAAGACCACCGCCAACTTTACTCACCTCAAGCACTCAATTAGCTTAAGGAGCTCTAGTAGCAATCAAATTGCAGGCTACTCCCCTTAGCGCACTCGTGCACTCTGCACCAAATAAACCCATCAACACTGCGCAAATGTGCATTGAACTCCTTGTGAGTCAACACGGCCCCCCCTCACCAGCCGCAGGGCGGGGCCCCTCCCGACAGGAAGCTATAGTGTGCCGTTACAGTGCGAGAGAATGGGAACAGGATAATAACCTGTTGGTAGCCATGAAATAGGAAGTCTGTGCCAAGTCCTTGCTGGCTGCAAGAAGAAGAAGAAGAAGAAGAAGAAGAAGAAATGAAAAACATTTCAAAGGCGCGGTCCAAAAAAATAAGATCATTTAATCTGAGGCATGTTTGTGGCCGGAGTGAAGTGATACCTCGCACTAGCTGGGAGCAGCGCACCACGTCTGTGTGTGGATGGTCCACCGTGATTTCAAAACCTGCGGGGAAAAAAACAGCAGTGCGTGAGGATCAATCGTGCGGCTCTGCTTTCGGGCTTCGGCGGCGCGCCGATGCTTTTGGCAAGGTCGGCTGCGGTTTCAAACGATACTCACCCAGCGTCTGCAGCACCACTGTCTCCAGCGCCACCAACTCCTGCACCAGCTGCTGGAACGCCTGGGAAAAAAAGATTCACCGTTAAAACTGCCGGCCGGCACGCGTTTCGACTGAAACAGGAAGTGGCTGCTGACTTTAGCTTATCAATGACCCAGCGGTCCCGCATCCCGCTTTTCCAAAGATCCGATGGCCCCCAGTGACACTCGTCTGTAACATCCATTCACATCACTTTTACAACCTTCAGCGCTTTGAAACCAGAACAGACTTTGTGCAGCTCATTTTGGGTTTTGCACAAGAATTCAACAGGAACAAATTTAGGACAAAGCTTTTTTCTTTTGTAAATCCTGGCAGCATGCATGCACTCTTTAAAAAGAAAGAAGCTCCCAAACCCTTGTGTTTATACAGCTGGAATGCAAGAGATGTCCAACACACACACACTGGGAAAGCACATGAACCCAATTCCACTTGGAGGAGAAAACTGCGTAACCAACAAGGCAGAACAAACAGGGTCAAAGATCTGCATGCAGCATCCGAGGCCAAAGCTTAAGAAATGACTAATTGCTATCACCACATCAGCCTCTGTACTCAAAGCAGCCCGTCATCATCCTCACACCACCCCACTGAATGTGTGCGGAGGTGCACGCAAGAACACGAGGATCCCAATCCTGCCGTGTATTTATAGCATCAGCATGCCAAAGGCCAAAGCCACAGGCTCCAAGCGCAGGGGGGGAGGAGGGAGGGAGGGAATGAGGGATGGCAAAACCCGCAAGTTTGCGGGATGGAACCCAGCGTGACCTCTATCTTTTAGTCTCGGTGCAAACTCACGTTGCTCTTGGTGTCCACGGCGGGCTCCTGCGGGTTGGTGCAGGTGTGGGCGATTTTGATGACATGCTCCAGCTTCCTGGGCTGCTCCTCGACCTTCGCTGCCAGGAACAACGTCGTCTGGGAAATGATCTGAGAGGGAAGAAAGAAGGGGGGAGGGGAGAGTGGAGGAGAAGAAGAAACCGTTTCAGCCGTCGCCACTAGTAAACATGGCGTCTGAATGTTTGAGAGCGGCGATACTCACGTTTCTGTGGAATTTCGTGAAGGAGTGGATCATATAAAATCGGTGCATGTACACTATGGCGGTGTTGATGATGAGTTGGGATCTGGGGGTGACAACGGTCAAGGCGAAAAACAGTTTGGAAGGAAAAACGACACACGGCGACAGTTCGGGGTCCCCCTGCTTCCTTCCTGACGTGGCTAGCACGGAGCTAGCGCCGCCGGGGCGGTTAGCGTCGCGAGCGTGCGACTGTTTACCTGATACCGAACGGTGGAGCGATTCACCCGAAGCCGTGTTCGACTCCGGCGTAGGGCGGCCCTTCTCCCACCGAAACCCTCCGCCCGGGCTACCCGCACGTAAAGCACCGCGTCTCTCTCTCCCCATCACCGAGCCGTTAGATGCGAGGCTAACAAAAGACATGTACGTGACGAAACAATGGCCGGGCTTAGCACCCGAGCTCCTCGGCTTCGAACACTCTGTTTAAAACGCAGCAGCGGGTTGTATTTAGCGAGAATGGGTCTATTAACGTCAACAAACCTAATGTAACCACACGGAATCCCGATTTGATCAGATCCGAGCTAACGTCGACCCCGAGCGGTTCCCCCCATCAAGCCGGTAGCGGCTCTGTTCAAAAGGATACACGTTTAGCCGTTGGCCCATGTCCTGGATGAGGTTGGCGGCCTGCTGCCGGTACGAGAGCTCCCTGTCAGCCTCGATCCCGCAGCGTCGCGACGGCGTGTTTTCCATCTGCTCCCGGGTGAAGAGCCATTTGGTGGAGGGTCCCCGGTGCACCGCCATGACGCTCCCACGGCCGACTCACACACCTCAGCGCCAGCGAGCGAGCGAGCAGCACCGGGGGGTGGAGAGAGACAACCGGGGTACCGGAAGGACGACAACAAGGCAGGTAGAGACCGGTGGTCGAAGCGCGCTGCAGCGCCCTCTGCGGCCGGAGGTCAAAAATTGTCTATTTTTTAGGGGGAACTTGAAAAGACAAAAACGCTTCTGTTGCCTTCAAAAAATAGTCCCAGGTATTTAACCTGGGTGGTCCACACCTTGGGGGCTGTACCGAGAGTTTGAACCACTTAATCAGCATGTGACTTGTTTTATAATGTTAATAGGGTGGAGCAAGCGGGTCGTTAATCTGAAGAATCGCTCGTAGGGCGGGACCCTCACTCTGTCACAATGCGAGTCGTTACGGGGGTCGGGGTGGGGTTGGGGTTGAAGGGGGGTTTCAGGAGGGAAAGTGGACAGCGTGACAACAAAACGAATAACAGTTTGTTCCACACGTGCCGGAACTTTCAGAGAAACTCAGGAGGATTTAAACAAAAAGAAAAAAAAAATACTTCAGCCCAAAGGTAGAATCTCAAGACCCCGCCTGATGTTGTGTGTGCAGTGCGTGTGTGTGTGTGTGTGTGTGTGTGTGTGTGTGTGTGTGTGTGTGTGTGTGTGTGTGTGTGTGTGTGTGTGTGTGTGTGTGTGTACACATTCCATTTGTCCCTGATTGCAGATGGTTTGATTTTGTGAGTGGGTTTCTGACAGGACTGCATAATTTGATCAGATTATTCATGCCACAGACCCACTGGCAGCAGGCGGTAGAGCGGCCTGGACCCATGGACAACCATCTCAATTTGCATGGAAACAACAGACTCAATACAAAAGAGCCTGTAAGCACCATTTATCTCTCGCCAGCGTTTTTTGGTCGCACATCAAGTTGATTGAATGTTTGATATGTGTAGCATTGCACATAATTGATTGTCAGTGACTCATTTGTGCTCTGCCTTCCTGAAAGCAGGATAGCAGAGATTTGTTGGGACCTGACAGGTGCTCTTTTTTTTTTCTTTTTTTTTACCACTGGGTGGTGCCAGAGGACAAGCAAAGGGAGGCTAAGCAAAAACTCCCAAGTTATCTGAAGATGGACATATAGATGGAACTAAGCAAACGCGTTTAAAAATCGTTTTCGAAGATGCAAAGAATTGGTTTGCCTTCAATTTCAAATAAGTAAAAAATGTTTACATATATCACAATCTACAGTTCTCTACCGCGTTGAACGTGTTGAAACATGCGTCGAAGCGCCTCGTGTGTCAGGGGAATTCCTTAATGTCAGTCCATAATTCCACTTCAGGGTGGTAGTGCATCACGCTAGGATGCCTACCACTTAGTTTAAGAACATTCTGATGTAGCATTCCAAAATAAAGCTCCTCCAAAAATGTAGATTTTTCTGTCCATCGTAGATTCGTCTTTCTATTCTTGACTTCGAAGTTACATTTTGTAGAAATTCCAAATTCTCAGCCCATTATTCCACTTTAGGGTGTCGATTGGTGTCTGCTTTTGTGTCCCAACTGTTGGTTGGCTTGCCCGCAGTCGTCTCCACGTGACGGTGGTCGACGCTGTGGTGGTCGCGTGCAGAGCAGCACGAGTGCAGCACATGCGGGGTGGACTCACGTGATTCCCGCCAGAGCTGAGGAGTAATTAGAGTCCAGGTGCGGCCTCGCTGCCTCGCCTGATCGCGAATTGTGTGATGTGAGTGTGATATGACTTTTTTGGGTTTTTTTCTCTCAGGGTTTTAGTTGAGATGTGTTGGGGGGCGTCAGATGCCTCGTCCAGACTGTGGCCCAGTGGGAACACATACAGTCGACTACCGGTTCCCTCCTTCAAAATAAACAGCAACCTACTGTACCGCCATGACGGCGCGCAACAGGTGAGACGAGTAGAAAGAATAATGTTGGCAAACATGTCAGAGACTAGTTCTTTGTTTGCTGCCTTAATTTTAGGTTTTAAATATGTATTTACAAAGTACGTTGAAGGTGCGGCCTATGTGTTATTGTTGTCATGGGAGGGTTAAAATTTTAACCCTCCCATGACAATAATGATACATAGTCCGCCTGGACTTATGTGCAATGATAACCCCAACATTCAGTATATGCCAGTTATTCAACTTCATTGTGCGTTTATGACCTGTGAGAAATAGTTACAAAGAAGAAGGGCAAAAGGTTTATTCTTTGCTACATGAACTTTGAAATCACATGACATCAAATTTGGAAGTCCTTGACATTAATTAGTTTCATTTTTATGCCCCTTACGTCTACGTCACGCGAGGCACGTAAACGTTGCAGTTTCGACAGGGGGCGCTAAGCATGCCTGCAAAGGCGCGCCAGGAGACTTCGGTTCGAACACAAAAAAAGTCCTTCTAATATCTGAACAGGGACTTTATGCGGTTTGTTTTGAAGCCCGTTCCTCTCAATTTCCGGTGCCGTGTCGTCGCTACTTCGCCTTCCACTTCCTCAACCCCCGGACCCGCCGCAGCTCTGCGAGGTGTCCCTCACTCCCTCACTCCTCCTCCTCCTCCTCCCGAGCACCACTTCACGCTCGGGTGTGACATTTCTGTTGCGTGTCGGAGCGCCTCCTCCTCCTCATTGCGAGCTGCCAGCCAGCCCAACTAAGATGACGGACTTCAGGGTGACAGAAACCAGCATCGCCTGCCCGCCTCACCCGGCTGTGACAGCGGACCCGGCGGTGGCGAACGGCCAGTGCGAGCAGCAGCAGCAGCAGCAGCAGCAGCAGCAGGAGGCGGACCCGCAGCAGCAGCAGCAGCAGCAGCAACAGCAGCTGCCCGGCACTGAGAGTCAAGCCGGGACTGTGAAGATGAACCAGGAAATGAAGATCACAGACAGCATAGAGGACGGAGGTAGGTCGGGTAGTTGTTGCGTGCAAAGTTAAAATGTTGCACTCTGTGCGACTTTCCCATGTTTTGTTTTGTTTGTTTGTTTTTAACAGTGAGATTTAAAATACTACTACTACTACTACTACTACTACTACTAATAATAATAATAATAATAATAATAATAGTAATAATAATAATAATAATAATAATAATAATAATAATAAATTGAAGCCAACTTTTGCAGCTGGACAGGAAAAAAAATCCAAATATTTTACTTTCTCCCTCGTTTTCTCTCTGCTTTAGGTGATTCGTGCCATTATTATTGTGATCAATTATTCACTGCACTGCCTTGTGCATCAGGGGTACATAGTGTGTGTGCGTGTGTGTGTCCGTGCATGTTTTCATTGTGCCCGCTGTGGTCGCAGGCTCTGTGAATACATTAAGCGTCTCTGAGGGTGAAGCCCTCAAACAGTGGTTGTTGAACAGCAGCGAGCGACTCCTGACTCCTCTCAGGTGTGGCTCCCTCGCGCCTCTGTGCGGTTCCAGGTGAAACGGGGTGAACCCTGAATTATACAAGCTGTAACGGAACGGATGCATTTTTAATACCGCCTGATGAGCTGTAGAATGTGGGAGGGGAGTTGGAAGGGTGGGGGAGGGGGGGTTATCAGAGTGGAGATGCTTATCGCTGCAAATGCTCTGATCCTCTTGTAAAATGTTTGAGTACACACTTGCGTTATTTTAAATCGTAGGAAAGGGGAGAAAAAAAGAGGTGGGAAAAACAAACAAAGCAAGGATGTAGTTTGACTCTTCGTTTGAAGAGAATCGTCCCGTACGTTCACCCAAACATTGATCCATAATGGGCCATAATATTTTACCCGTCTCTCTCAAGCTCAGATATTGAAATGATTGTCAGGGACGCTGCTCAGACGTCCACAGCAGCAAAGAACCCCCCACCCCCCGCCACCCTGATCTTTAGCTGCCAGCGGCTCCTGCGTTTCTGATCTTTACTTACTGCAGGGGGAGGAGAAGTACGAGCGTTGGCGTGACTGCTGGTGGAAACGCTAAATCTCACTCCTCTCTCTCTCTCTCTCTCTCTCTCTCTCTCTCTCTCTCTGATAACTCCAGTTTTTTTTATAGTCTGCGTGCGCTGACCTCGTGCACTCCAGCAATAGTTTTCTGTCTTTTTAACATCCACAACCAGGGCAGGTTACGCAATGTGCGCTAATTGTGTGTTCCCTCCCTCCAGTTAAATTGCTCCTGTTTTGATCCCGAGTCATGCGGCCTCCGGTTGCTCCGTCTCACTCCGTCTCACTCCGTCTCACTCTCATGCTCTCCCCCGCAGGCCTCCTGGAAAGCAGCATGCGCCTGAAGCCCCATGAGGCCCAGAGCTACCGCAAGAAGGCCCTGTGGGTGTCCTGGGTATCCATCGCCGTCACCATCATCCTGGCCATCGTGGCCTTCAGTGAGTGGCGCTCAAGTCATCGCATCCTCAGCTTCCCAACCTTCCGCTGTGTCCACCCCCAAACCAGGCATGGGCAAACGATGGCCCGGGGACCATATGCGGCCTGTTAAGCTTTGTACAAGTAATCCAGCCCATTGAACTTAAAGAAATTATATTAATAGTGAGAAAGTCATAAGATAGCAGTATTTCATCAATTATTTCAGCGGTTTAAGAGTCATTTAAAAAAAAGAGCGAAATACCGAGGGGGCTTCAAAGACACAGATTTCGTTGAATGGCTTTGGTTCATTATTTTAATTGACATTAAAGCACGTGCTTTCTACATATCTCATGATAGATATTTTTTTCTCCAATGAGAAACTGGCCCCTCTGTCAACTCTTAGATCTCGTCGTGGCCCACGAGTCAAAAAGCCTTGCCCCCCCCTCCTCTAAATGTTCCCGTCTAGTTTCCCTGATGCCTGCCCTTTGGAATTGAGTGACCAGTGAGGGGGGAAAAACCCAAACTTCTCTCAAAGACTCGTCTCTTTCACTCTTAATGGGCTCCAGGAGGTGATTCGCCTCCGCTAATCCAATTCAGCCTCGGCAAAATTCACCTCGCTGATCGACAGACAACCTTTAGAAACCTTTGGGTTCGGCGATTTTTCACGTGTGCGGAGGTGTGAGAGGCTGTGCTGAAGCTGGAGTCGAGGACTGATGGTATCAAACCCCTGATGGTACCGGACCGTTATGCTCTCTTACACACATACAGACTCAGCCAAAATAATGTGGACACACGTCAGGAAAAGAAAAATTAGCAGAAATATTTCAATACCAAATTTGTTCAGACATCACAAGATTAATACAACCCTTATTAAGAGGGGCTCGAAGTGGTGGCCACACACCACTGCTTGGGTCACATTGGCCAAAATGTCCAATGGGATTGCTGCACATGCATTTTCAATTTCTTGTAAAGGGCCACCAACGTAGTCGCTAATTTGATCAAACTTGGTATCTTTGGTATTAAATACTGATGCAAGCTTTTCTCGTCCTGATGTGTGTGTCTACATTAATCGGGCTGACTCTGTATATGCAATATACATTTGTGTTTGTGCACAATCTCGTCCCTTTCAAATCAAACTTTTAACCCCTGGGATTTTTTTTTCTTTTTTCTTTTGGGTAAACGGTGTTAATTTGCAGCAAGTTCAGAACCTGCTAGTAAACTGGGTCGGGGCGCTTTGGTTTTCACAGCAGCCCCTGGCCAACCAACACTCTGCACACTTCCTGTTGCGATAAGGAAGCAGGCCCTGGAGGTGTCGGCATCGGCGCTCTATTCTTAACCTGCGTTCATATTCACAACCGACCGTAGAAGCCAGTCTGACGCAGTCTGAGCTGCGTGGCAGTGGGAAAGAAAATAGCATAAATCTTGTGTAAAAGCGCGCCTATTTCCCACTGAAATTTGGGGCTTTGCTCCTGGTGAATCTTTTGAGTTTTCAGTTTGACGCGCCCAAGCGTGGTTGTGCAAAACAGAAACTCTGGAGGATGCGGCGATCCAATGCTCCGTTTGTTTATTTTTCCACTCAAAAAAAAACCCAAACTAAAACAGTCTTACCGCGACAGTGGACAACGCGGCACAGGTTGCTTCCAACACACTGATCGTCAAAGTAATCCAAAAATAGTCAAAGATCAGAAATCCAATAAAAATGCTTGACAGCGGTCTGAAAGTGTTCGGCTGCGTTCGACTCAAGAGACCTGCCGGCCCCGTTAACCACCCTAACGTAGTGCAGGTGCTGCAGTCACCTGCCTACGGTGGTGTGAGGGCGTGGCCCTTAGCGCAACTGCTGATGAGAAAATACAAAGTCCATAATTAACACATTAAGCCAAAGTACCAATAAATCAGAAATAAGGAAAGAAAATAAATATCTTGGCTCCAACATTGTGCAACAACCTCGTCGCTTCGTCTTTTGCTGCGCTGAGCGGGAAAATCACTCTCAAGTTGATGCTTCGGTGTTATTACTCCGCTTGATTCAGTGTTGTCTTTTTTCTAATAGTGTCGCCGGTTGCGTGTTTTCCCCCCACCAGCCCCCCCACCAGCCCCCCCCCCCCCCCCCCTTATTGATCTGGAAGCTTGTCCTCGCCTGCCAAATCCCATAAGAAGATCTTTTAACACGCGTCTCATCATCTCCTCGCAGGCGCTCTGCGTTGAAACTCGCGCCGCCTCGTTATTAAATATTTGTCTTCCTATGGAGCTCGGCGCAAGGAAAAAAATATTACAAACACCTTTCGTTGGAAGACACTCCTGGACACAGAAACAACAAGCTGGCGAGAGAATGAGAGAGTAAACACGCCTGTACCCTCGTTAAAATGTCCGTCAGCAAAGAGCTGAGGGGACATTCCTATTTTTCATTTGGCCACCTATGCAAATTTGACGAAGGCAAACGTCATTGCTGAGGCTTCCCGAGTGTGTGTGTGTGTGTGAACTTGTGTGTGAACTTGTGTGTGATTGTTTGTCCCCGGCCAGCAAGGTGCAGCAGTGGCTCCAACACACACACCCAGTTGACCTTTGCCCGCTTCCTCTTTCAGCGACGGCAAAATAAGAATCAGACGGCCGGACAGAACGACTCGGGTCGCACGGTTTGGTTCCATTGAATCCATCCGGCACGACTCCGGGGGGGAAATTATGCAACAGTTTTATCGGTTGTGTTTGTTTTTGTTGTGTTTTTCCTAACGCGGTGATGCCAAGAACAGGAGGCTGAACATGCTAATTAGCAGTGGGCCGCACCAGCAGTGGGAAAGCAGCCGACCGCGTGTTCTTTTTCTCTCCCACAGACGACTCTCTCTTTACTCGTGCGGCCGTCAGCGAATGGTTCCAGTCGACCAGCCTTCCCGGTTCAGGCCTCGCCAGAGTCGCCGTGTTCTCGCCGCGTTGCCAGATCAGAAGATACAGAGCGCGTTAGCGGACACGTTTTTTTTTTTTTTTTACAAAAGGACGGATCTGACGGATTCGTATCAAAGCTGTGCGCCGGATCCCAGGACCATTTATGTGTTTGGTTTATTTATTCAGCGTGGCGTGAGAAAGTAAACACTCTCCCGGTTAACGAGGCGCTGAGACCAGGCGCCGGCGTGGATCCTGCGAGCGAAACGCTCGTCTGACGGCTGAAATCCAGCCCACGGTGGAGCCGCAGAGCCGCCGCCGCCGCTGCTGTTTCATCTTCTTGTTCTCCTGCGTTCGCCTGTCAGATGATGACACACACACACACACACACAAAGAGAGAGAGTGCAGTGCAGTGCAGTGCTTCTCCGCTGACACCCGACCACCAAGCCCAGCGCTCTTCCTAGGGAGCCAATTAGGAGTCGCTGGGCTCCGTTTCTCCTTTTTTTAAATTTATTTATTTTTTTCATCCTCCTGCAGCCTCAGCAGACTAATTGACTGACTACTTTTCCTTTTTTTTCTGTTTTCTTTCTTGATATTTTTTAAGCTTCTTTCCGCTCCTAATGAAGCAGGTATGACGCCGAGAGGGAAGTGGAGATTGTTGAACTCGTGATGATGGAAGAGAACAAAAGTGTGTGCAAGTAGATGAAAATTCTTCATTCAGCCAGTCAGTCAGCCAGTCAGTCAGTCAATCAATCAGTCATCCAGTCAGTCAGTCATCCAGTCAGCCAGTCAAGTCAATTAGTCAGTCAGTCAGTCACATCGATTCAACTCCAGCTGAAACGTGATGATGGTTTTTTTGCAGTTCTGCTCTTCCAGCCGCTGCTTCTTGACAACCCAAACCAGCGCTGTTGTCGTCTGCTTTCTCTTTTTTTCTCTCTTTTTCTTCTTTGATTTGAGTCACTTGTCAGCTGAAAAGAAGGAACAGCGTTATTGTTCGCCAGTCAAAGTGACACTGCGGCGGCCTTCGCATGTCGATAAAAAGGAGGCGGAACCCTTTCCCTTCCTCCCCCCCGCCCCCACACGTGCATCCCTCGTTTTGTTACTTCAACATGTGCAGAGGCACCACACACATACACACACACACACACACACACACACACAGACGTCCTCTCCCTCTGTTTGTGGCGCCTGTCAACTCACAAATGTTGGCCGTCACCGTTTCAAACCGGCCTCGATGTTGCTTTGCAGAAACTCTATCAGAATGACGCGCGTGCGTTGTGCTTGTCGCTGCTCAGGGTGCCATCAAAGGCTGCACCCAGTGCAGCTTCCTAAGCTGCGGCTGCTGCGCACCACGCACTCAAATTCCTCTAATCAGCTCCGCTCCATCTAACGGATCTTCTTTTTTAAATCTGATATGAACGGCACGACCTCTGTGTGACCTCCTGTTATATTAAACTGGGGAACAATTTGAAAAAGAAATTCTGTCGAGTTAGATTTTTATGCCAAACTTTTTTTTTTCAAACTAAAATTGGCATGCTGATTCCAAAATTGCAGTCATTTTTTTGTCTAGCACGTCAGGTTTTTTTCTCCACAGCTTACTCTCCAGTCAAGCACAATCCCACTGGTTAGCTGCAGTAAGACTTGCCAGCTGATTACGATTGGACTCATCTACGGCTACGTGGCAACTTGTTTGTGCAGTCCCAATTGAGACAGTGCGGTGAGGGGTGTGCAGCTCCCAGTGGGCCAGTACTATCAATATCTGCAAACAGAAAGCTAGCATCGTAGGAATTAAGAGGATTTGTGCTGGCTTTTCTCTTAACCTTGTAACCATGGGCATACAGTTGTAAGTTCTATTTCCTTTGATGCTGTTTTTTTTTTTTTAGTTTTCAACGCCGGTAGCTATTCCATCTTAGTGTTTTATTCACACTGGTATATATTTCCTTTTGATCCCGGTCAGGTCTGCTCCTGCTACTTCTCATTAATGCCTAAGCAACCCTGACTCCTTTTGCTATATTTGTGGTAGTTTCACCGTTCCAAGTCAGAGGGCAAACATCAGTGCATTTGTCAAACAAGCAGATTTTTGCATATTTTAAAGTAAAAATCAGTGATCAAGAGCACAAGCCATGGGCCCCTCGCAAAGTGTGCAAGCAGTGTGTCGAGAAGTTACCGATGTGCACCAAAGGAAGACGCGAAAAGTTGGCATTTGGTATCCCCTGGTTTGGCAAGAGCAAAAAGATCACAGCACGGACTGTTACTGTTGTTTAGTGAAAACATCAGGGCTTAACAAGAAAAACAAAAGTAAAATAAAATATCCTAATCTACCATCAGCTATAGGACCAATGCCTCATTCAGCTGAAATTCATAACTACTTGCACACAATTACATTCACAGTAGCCATATCCTTTGTAAAATAAAAAAACATGATAGTGTTAAATAAACATTACAGTCATGATGTTTCTTTCATATTTCATTATCTGTCAATATTTGAAATATTTTGTAAAACAAGCACATATCTGTTCAGTACAGTATTTTTCATTTTTATTTTTTTTTAAGAAAACGGGGATCCTATAGTTCAAAATCTTGACGTGATAGAGAAAAACTGAGATCAGTTTTGGATTCCTCCGCACCCAAAAATTAGTTAAAAACAGCTGTCAGACCTAACTCAACAGAAATTGTGTTCCCCAGTGTTATATAATATCCATATTTATTATTATTATTATTTCTTTGCTACTGTTTGCTATTTATTGCCTGTTTTTGTACCTTTGCTTTTTATTTTTTGCGATCCATTTTGCTGCTGTAATGCTGGAAACTTTATTTTATCTGGATTAATTTTAATTTTATCTTAGTCACGCCCAATTAATCGACCCCTCAATTTTTTTTAGCTCTCTGTTGACAGTCTGCAGCGTGAAAAAAAGAGTTACAAAAAACCTGTACGACATGGGTGCTGTGTGCTAATTTTCCCGACTCTGGGATATCGGATCTGCATCATCTCTGCAGATGCGGGAGTTGATATAGACACCCCCCCCCCTCCCCCCAACTCGTTGGTATTCACGGCCAGATTCCATTTCTCTCTCTCTGGTTTTGTTTGGGCGGGAAGCTGCAGAACCTGCAGAACCTGCTGCAGACGCGACGCTGAAGCACCGGAATCTCAACGAAGGGAGTTGCACACATGAAGGAGGGAAAACATGATTTTTTTCGGGGTTCGCTTTCGGTGAAAAATAAATGAGCGAGCTACTGCGAGGAAGAGGAGGTGGAGGAGGAAGAGGAGGAGGTAGCGGCGTCGACTCTGTCGTGCTTGTGCATGCAGGGCTGAGGCGAGCCGCCGGGTCCCCAGTGATTCCTGCTAAAAATAAACCCCGGGTTGGAGAGGAGAGGAGAGGATTCCTCCCTTCTGCTGTCTCTCCTCCAGCCCCACCCCGCTACTGCATCTCCACCTGCTCCTCCCACTGCAGGGTCTCACGCCCACATCTGGAGCTGCAAACACTCCAAACAACCATCAGACTTTTATCTCACCACTGTTCGTTGCGTTTGTTTTTCACTTGTTTTTTAAAAAATATTTTTGTGCATGCGATGATGATTTGTGACGCTCATTCTCTGTTTTCCTTCTCTTTTTTCCCTCCTCCAGCTGTTTCCATCATGCGTCACAGCGCCTCAGCCTTCGGATTCGCTGTAAGTCCCCCCCCTGCCCCCCCCCCACACACACACACACACTCCCCTCCACCCCCTCCAGAAAACTTTAAAAGGCTTCAACGCCAAAGGACGTTTTAGAAAAGACATGGGTAAACTACGGCCTGGGGGCCATATGCGGCCCATTAAGCTTGTTAATCCGGCCCGCAAACCTTGAAGAAATGAGTGTCAGTAAGTAATAAACCAGCTGTATTTCTTCAATTTTGTCAGTGTTTTAGGAGTCATTTCAATAAAGGCTTAACACCGTGGGGCTTTAAAGGCACTGATGTCCTTGTAATGCTTAAACCAGGCTTTCTATGCACATCCCTTGATATATATTCTCCTCCTAAAAGGGCGGCTCACCAAAACACTCCATCCATCTGCTCCTGCTCCGCCTCCCCCATTCACAGTCACATTGTAGGGACCCATCGAGGCCCCACCAGTCAAACATTTTTTAGAATGAAGCTGTCTGTGTCTTGTGTGTGCTTGTGTTGCCCTGCAGTTTGACGCCACACTGGACGTGCTGTCCTCCGCCATCGTGCTGTGGCGCTACAGCAACGCGGCGGCCGTGCACTCGGCGCACAGGGAGTACATGTAAGACAGACACACAACCGCCGCTGCTTTTTCGTAAGACGCACGCAACCACTTTTTTGGTTTTTGTTTTTGCCGAATAGGAAATGGCGCAACGCCGTCGTTGCACCGAAAAGGTTTCCACATTTTTTGTTTTTTGTTTTTCTTTCTGGCGTTTGTTTTTTTTTCTCCCCAACCTCACTGACACTCCAGCAGAGCAGTTTCCCACCATAAATCCTCAGCAGAAAACATTTACTGCGTGCATAGACCTCAAAGAACTCAAGGAGCTCACTCTGCCCCCTTTGTGACATCACGAGGGGCCTTATTTCATCCATGGAAAAAAGTGTGCAGGCGATGCAGCAATCTCATTGGCCGGCTGTTTTAAACCAATTCAAGTGTCAGCTGACTGATTTCAGAGGAGTCTGTATCACTGTCTGAGGCCACAGTGTGTGTGTGTGTGTGTGTGTGTGTGTGTGTGTGTTGTGTGTGTGTTGTGTGTGTGTTGTGTGTGTGTGTGACCAGAGCGGTTCTAAACTCCTACAGTGAGACTCGTGGGCCACTGAATCGGAGTGGAAATCACAAGTTTTTTTTTTTAATTTTCTGCCTCAATCTCGTCAACCAAAATACCACCAGAATTTGTTGCCTCGCTGCTCACGCGCTCCGAATTACCAGCGCAAAGCGAAAGCAAAAAAAATCAAATTACGCTCACACCATCTGAGCCTCATAAAAAAAACGAGACATATTAATTTAGTTTTGTTGTTTTTCTTGGTTGAGCACAGATGTAAAGCTGAATTGCTGAAACTCCCCGCTGATCAGCTGATTGAAGCAGCCGCTGCAGCGGAGGGGGGGGGGGATCTGCTAAAGTGAACAGCGTCCCAGCTGGACGCTCGGCCGTCGCTCTGCCTTAATTGGAGAAATGCGGACAAAGTTCAGCTCAGGCAGGAAGCGACGCAGCCGCTAATTGGCGGCGGCGCAACATCAGGCTCCCTCTGGGGGGGATCAGAACACGGATTGATTTACATCCTGCATTTCACACGGAAGGAACGAAAGAAATGAAAGAAAGAAAGGAAAGAAAGAAAGGAAAGAAAAGACAGCAGCAGGGGAGGACCTGCGAGCTGCTGAAACGAGCACACACAGCACACAGCAATGCCTGTACGTGCACGTACAGGCATTGCTGTAAAAAGGCAGCGCTACATTTGTCACTGCTTTCTCTTCCCTTTCATTTCACTTCCGAGACATCGCAAGCTGTGTTTCCATGACAGTTTTTCTCAAAATAAAAGCGACAGTTCTAAAATTTCGACCGTTGTGATTTGCAGGTGTTTCCATTGAATGGTGTGAAGCGTTTAAACCGTAATTCTTGTAAAATCTCGTCCCATGAGACCACACTTTGAGGAGGATGGAGGTATAAATCACATTTTGCCATAAAGCTGCGTTTCGACGTTGTTTGCTGTCAGGAATGGTTGACTTGCAAAAAATGTTCCGTCTCCTCCTCCGTCCAAACATACTGCTCCATTTTCACTTGAAGGGAAGTTTAGGTTTCCATGACCACTTTTTTTATTGCGATATTTCGGTTTCGCGCAATTCTAGGGGTAATGGAAACGCACCTAAAGTGAGCTGAGAAAAGCAAAGTTTGTTAGCCTGCTAGCTTGTTAGCACACGAGATAGCTCCGGTGGTGATGTCGCTCGTCTGAAGTGGGCCAGCTGGGTGAGCTGACGTCGCTGTTGTTTCCGAGTCAACACTAAAGTGCAGGACATGTGGCGCATTTTCTTTCCAGCTGCTGCATTTGTGTGTGTGTGTGTGTGTGTGTGTGCATGAACCAATCCACCTCTCACACCTTTTACAAAAGAGACTTTAGCCCTCTCTGCTGTCTTTCCTGCTGCCGACCTCCTCCAGGGACGTGTTGCCGTGGTTACCTCATCCAGCCAAAAGCACAAAGCCCCCACACCTCCTATTGGAAGACCCCACCCACTGGTAGCCAAGCGTGACGCCGGCATATGCTCACACGCTCCAGCCGTCTCCCTCTGGAGTTCAGCTAATTGGCCCAAGGTCTCTCAAGGACGTCTGTCGGCCAAACTACCGCCGCCGTCGCTTGCCTGTAAATACGCCGGCGCTTCCCGGAAAAGTCTGTAATTGGTCGTCGTCGAGAAGCTCCCGCTGCAGCTCGCGATTCAATTTCGCCATCGATTGTGCGCCGTCGACGATGGCCGCGCTCTGTGATTGATCGGTGCGCTCAGACGTCGGGGAAAACCACAGTGAGGTGATTTGTCAACGACGATTTTATCGAACGACAAAAGTTTAGCTCGGCGAGTGAAAAAGACAAAGTCTGAGCAGCAGGTGAAAGATTTAATATCGCAAGAGGGGAACAACGAGGTCTAAACAAGCACTCTCACACACACAAAGTTTTGATACCATTGAATAAATGTGAGAATCTGATGAGTTAGATACATATGAGTGTTCCCTCCACCTGGAGTGTCTCTTCCTCTTACTCAGGCATGGGCAAACTACGGCCCGGGGGCCATATGCAGCCCATAAAGATTTTTAATCTGGCCCACCAAAGTTGGAAGAAATTATATGAATAGGCAGTAAGTCATAAAATAGCTGTATTTCAGCCTATTTTTTTCAGTGCTTTTTAATGGTCATTTCAATAAAGAGCTAAACACCGTGGGGCTGCAAAGACACTGTTCCAACTTTGCTTTTGTTCATTTCACTCCATCCATCTGCTGCTGCTCCGGCCCCCCTGTCAATTTTCAGAAGCCATTGTGGCCCCGCCAGTCAAAAGGTTGGCCCGTCCCTGCTCTACCTGAATGAGGTTCATTGTGTCTTCATGAGGTAGATGGAATCATGAGCGTTTTTTCTTTTTTAACTGACACACAGTGTGCCTGTTATAAAAGGAAAAAACGCTGATAATTCTATATGTCTCTTCCTGTGCCAAGGTGACATAAGAGACCGAGGCCTCTCAGGGATTTAGCTCCTCTCCCATTGGGAGAACACACACGAGACGCTTGCTGGGCCAACACGTAGCAAGTCACAAGGCCTGCGCAAGAAGAACACTGTGAGGCACTGTAAGATATTCGTGAACAGCGTTGCACTGTGGCCATGGTTGCAAGTGCAGACTCACAGAGGAAGACGTGAAGACTCTTAAAAGAGACAGAGAGAGAAGCAACACCAGCAATCATGTTTCCTCTACAGCCCCCTGCTGGGTTCTGTGAAGCTGCCTTTGTGTGGTCCGCCCCCCCACCCCCACCCCCCCATCCCATACCCCCCCAACATCCCCATCAAGTTGCAGCACCAACAAAATGCAATTTTATTTTTTTAGCAAGAAGCTAAAGCCAGTCAATCATTTCTTTTTGATGCTGTAATTAGCAAATTTCCCCAACGTGGGGTTAATATAGGTGTTGTATTTTATTCCATTCTATTCAACACAGGGTTAAATATGTCGTTTCTGGAGCTTTTTGGACGTAGACATCACTGCACTGGGGTCCAGTGGCAGCGGATGCCAAACGAGGGGAGACCTCGCAGTGGGCGGGGCCTCCACCACTACCGCTACCAGCCGCAACCAGCCGTGGCCCGCCTGCTGATTATTTTGGGGGGGGGGTTATTACAGCGAAAACAAATCAATTTTACAGACTTAACCGAATTGTTTTTTTTTCCAATTTGAAAAAATAATGAAGTGCGTCAATGAGGTTCTCGCAGCCTGGAGCCCCTTTAATTAATCATGAATAATTGAGACACGTGCGGTTTCTGTCAGTAGCAATTTGTCTCATGCTCCGTAGCAGCCACGGTTAGAGCTGAGAAGTCATCACAAAACAGTTTTAATACAAAAAAAATGATTAAATGGATAAAATAATGGATGCGTTTACCGAAGTCCAGGTCCAGAGAGAGCAATTTTGGCTGCTTAATGCGTCACTGAGACACCAAAGACGATGGTTTCAAAGCGACTTAGAGCAATATCGCACAAGCCAATATGACTGTGCGTAACCAAACGCTGCATAATAATAATGATGATGATAAAAAGTGCTTGAAACTTGAAATGTGTTTGATTTTGCAGAGCCTGCGCCATCCTGGGCGTGATCTTCATCCTGTCGTCGCTGTGCATCCTGGGTAAAGCCATCCATGACCTGGCCACCAAGCTGCTGCCCGAAGTGGTGAGGTCCAGCGCTGCCTTCACGGCCCCCCAGGGGACAGTGCGGGAAAACAGATTAGCGCTGCCACTCATGTCGGCAGGGGGGGGGGGGGGGGCGCTCAGAATTTGATCTATGTGGCAGAGATTTGGATTAAAGCGTCGGCCATATGGGCCAGATTATTTGTGATCCATTTAACGTTTAAGTTATCCATTTGGTTTTTAAGTCCCAGCATCCCACGCTGCGCTGCGTGAGGGCGGCACTATTGCTGCAGTCAGCTGATCGGGGGGGGGGTGTCAAACGGGGTCAATTAAAGGCCCCTCTGAAGTCGGCCGGTGGCGTCGACCAGTGGCCGGTTTGGCCGGATAATCTGATTTCTGCTGGAATTTCTGGTTGTTTTTTTCCTTCTTCTTCTTTTTTTTTTGTAAAAAAGCTCCTAGTAGCAGCAGCAGCTGATCTGTCGACTCTGATCTGCTGCTGCAGCGTCTGCCAGTGGGCAGGATTTCATTTTGCCCCCCCCCCCCCCCCCCCCATCCCACCCCCACTCCCCAACCTTAAAACAAACACACCAGCTCTGCCTGCTGAACTATTAATATGGACTCCCAATCTGAGAGCAACATCTGACAAACTCCCAGATAAACAACTTATGATTTGCGCCACAGTTCAGGCAGAGGGCACCTCCTCCTCCTCCTCTGCCTCCACCACCGCCTTCTCTGCCTCCTCCTGCACCTCCTCCTCCTCTGCCTACTCCGGCTTCCCCTCCTTCTCCTCCTCCTCCCCCTTCTCCTTTTCTTTCTCTTCCTCCTCCTCCTCCTTCTTTTCCTCCTCCTCTTTCTCCTCCTCCTCTTTCTCTACTTTTCTTTTTATCATGTCTTCACAGCGTCACTTGTTGCTGTAGTGCTTGGAGTGAATTTGGGGTGAGCGTTGCAGAAGAGCAGCAGTTCAACACGGCTGCTGCTCACTTGAACGATTCGTTTTTACTCGTTGACTTGTTTATTTATTTGAGCTGAGATGCGATTGAATGGAAAGGGTTTTGTGGAGGAGGAGGAGGAGGCTCGGCTCCGTCCTGATGCATCACTTTATTCAAATTCACACAGCGCTGAATGTCACTGCGTTTTTGGGGTCATGCAGGTCAGGCCGATTCCAAAAGAGATGCCTCTCCACTCCCGTCCAGTAGGCGGTGTGTTTTTTGTATTCGACACGGCGCCGTGTATAATATTTATGACCATAAATCCATATTACAAAGTTTCCCCCGATGCTGCTGTGATGGTGTCTGATCAGCCTCCTGGTCCCCTCGCTGCTTCCTGGAAAGTGTTGACGCTGGAGTGTCTCCTCCTGCTGGAGGAGGAGGAAGAGGAGGAGGAGAAGGAGGAGGAGGAGAAGAAGAAGAAGACTGCCGCTCGTCTCAGGTGTGAAGACTCGGGAGGCGTCGCCGCTTCCTGAAATAGCTCCGCCAGCCTGTTGCCTGGCAATAGTGGCGCCGGCGGAGGGGCTGGGAGGGAGACGGAACGTGAAGATGATGATGATGATGAGAATGAAGATGATAAAGATGATGACGACGGCGATGAATAACTGTATTAATGTGGGTCGTTGAGGTGTGAAAACGGTGGCGACTCCTGCTGGTGTATGAAGGGGGCGGATCTATTTTACGGAACGGCCCTTCACTCCCTCTGACACTGGAGCAGGATGGAAACCTTCTGCACTGCAGGCACAACAAGCAGCCTGGAGAACCACAGCCGCGCATTTTAACCTCTTCACTTCCTGCTGTGAACCAGTTTGACGACTCTCACCCGATCTCAGCTCCAGCTTCAGCGACACGCTGTGTGTTCGTGTCTGTGTGTGTGTTTTTATGTGCGCGCGTGTGTTCGCGCGCGTGTGTGTGTGTGTGTGCGTGCGTGCGTGCGTGCGTGCGTGCGTGCGTGCGTGTGTGTGTGCATGCGTGCCTGCGTGCGTGCGCCATAATGGCTTTGGATGTTGATGAGGTGGTCACATGTTTGGGATTTCCACATTGTATGTATACATACATGTATATATATACATATATATATATATATGTATATATATATATATATATATATATATATATATATATATATATATATATATATATATATATACATATATATATATATATATATGCATATTTAAATATATATGTATGTAATATGTATACATGTGTATATTGATACATATGTATATATATATGTAAATATATATACATACATACATATGTGTATACACCTGTGTAGTGCCACCACTCTGCTGGTGGGGCTCCTGCAGTTTCTCCAAACTGATGTTCCATGAACAGAGGTGTCAGGGAGGAAGTGTTGTCTCTCTCTCTCCCTCTCTCTCTCTCTCTGTGAGGAATGTGATCAATATTTCAAGGAGGAGGCCTTGAAGAATTTTATTATTTCATTGAGTCTCTCTGCTTCTTTCCTTCCTTCCTTCCTCCCTCCCTTGCTCCTCCACTGAGTCACCGCTCTGACTCGGCTCCAGATTTTCATTTTTTTCTCCCTCCGTCTCGTCTTTGATGATGTCGGCCCGGTCCAAAGTTTTTTTTCTTCGCCGCTCTGGGGGCCGCCGTGAAATATAAATGGCTGGCATTGCAGAGCCCCCCCCCCCCCCCGGGCCCCTCAGCCCCGCCCTCCTTCATTAGGGCGGCCAATCAGAATGACTCCAGGTTGTGGGCGGGGCTGGTTCATCAATGTTTGAATAGGGTCGGAAGGAGGTGATGATGAGAACAATAAAATTGTTCTTTTTTTTTCGAGGGGATGATTTCTGGATCAACATCGCCCCCTGCAGGCCCGAAGCAGCCTTACTGACACTGACTCACTTTCACTTACTTACTGACTTAGCCACTCCCAGCCCTCTGTGACATCACCGTCTGCTTGTGCTGTCTCCCCCTCCTGCCCCATCAGGACAGCTTCCTGTTCAGCGTGTCCATCATCAGCGGCCTGGCCTGCATCATCCTGGCCGTGGTCAAGTTCATGCTGGGCAAGGTGCTCACCAGCCGGGCCCTCATCACCGATGGTACGTCCCACACACTCAGAGAGAGAGAGAGAGAGAGAGAGAAAGAGAGAGAGAGAGAGCTTCATTCAGCAATGAGCTCCTGGCAGATATGTGAGACATCTCCACCTGCTGTGGCTCCACTAGAGGTCACAGGGGTCAGAGCCTCTCGACAATTCCAGCACCAAAGCTCCAAGATTCTCACCTCCTGTCTTTTATTTCACAATTTTATTTTGTACTGTTCTATATTATTCATATATTTTTGCTTGGTTTTCCAGGATTCAACTCGCTGGTGGGCGGCATCATGGGCTTCTCCATCCTCATCAGCGCCGAGGTCTTCAAGCAGGAGCCCAAGGTGTGGTACCTGGACGGGACAATAGGCGTCCTCATGGGCCTCATCATCCTCGGCTACGGCCTCAAGTGAGTGGCGCCGCTGACAAACTCACCAGTCACACCAGTCAGACCAGTGAGGCGTTCAGGGTCCTGTTCCTGTTCCTCTGTTTAGTGTCAATCTGCCTAAGATGACCGTTGGACATGAAAGATTGTTTGTTTTCTAGCCAGTTCTTAAACTGGCCACTAGGGGGCATTCCAGATGTCTTCTTTGATATTAATTCAAAGAATTGCGGTTATTTGCACAAACTGATTGTTAATAGGTGAAAAAAGACAAAGGTTTAAAACAGTTGAGTCGTTTGGTGGCCTTGCCGTCTAATGCCCCGCCCCCTCTCTCCGGGCTCCACCCACCTGCAGGCTGCTGCTGGACATGGTGCCCCGGATGCGTCAGACCAGGAACTACGAGCGCTTCGAGTGACGGGGGAAGGAAGGGGAAGACGAAGAAGAAGGAGGAGGAGAAGGCGGAGGAGGAGGAGGAGGAGGGGTGTTTGAAGGGGTGGACTGGGGGGCGGGAAGAAGGGGGCGCCCATTCATTGATTGGCCCCCTGCCTCCACCCTCCCTTCCCTCCCCCCTCACCCACTCCGCTCAGCAGAACTGAAGGTCGGGGCCGACGGAGGAGGACGCCGTCGCACCTTTTTAACGTCTTTTTACAAAATGGCTGTTTAAGAATCACGTCTCCATCGGCCTTTTGAAAGTCAACTGGACTGTATGTGTGTGTGTGTGTGTTTGCTTCTTCTGATGCCCTGGTGTTTGAGAAAGGGGGGGTTGGATCATGTGACCATTGTGACTGTGGGGTTGTTTTTTTTGGAGGGGTGGGGGGTCAAGGAGTTGTCAGATATGATTGTAGTATGCAGTACCTCAGTTCCACCTCAAGGCTCCTCCCACGCACACACACGCACTTACACACTCAAACACAGCTGCTTTTTCCCATGATTCCTTGAGGCATTAGCTCAGCCGTGTTGCGAGACGATGTAGCCGTTGAGTGTTGTCATCAAATTTTTTGATAGAAAATATTTCAATATGTACATATATATGTATATAAATATATTCTCCGCCACCAGAGATGAGATTGATACTAGAAGCACGGACACAGATCTGCGCCACAGCTTTGAAAAGATGTTTACAAGTTGTGTGTCTGAGAGAGTCTGGGGCCCAGTTTCAAGCAGCCAATCACAGAGCAGAGTAGAAAGTAGAGGAAGAAAACGACAAACCTCCGTTGGTTCAAAGCGCCACCTGCAGTACTGCAGGCGCTAAAAAGATTTTTTTTTTTTTTTAATGTATACAGATTTGCATCACGCGCCATCTAGTGACCGGTGGTGATAGTTGCAGCACATGTTTGTTCTTTTTATTTATTTATTTTTTTTCAATTATAGCAGGAAGTCTGTGACTAATACAGACACGCCCCCCCCCATAATAAAGCAATGTAATATAAAATATATGAAGATAATTTGGATGCAAACTCTATCAAGTCAACATAAAGGCAACTGTTGTCAGTGTTTGTCAGACAGCAGCAGAAAATCTCTCCACCAGGTCACGGTGTGGCTTGATTGACTGATGGTCGTCACCTGCCTCCTGCAGCCAGACAGCAGCAGTCTCTGTCAGACACAAACACAAAACCATCACTCGACAATTTTGGATTTCACTGGATTTTCTTTTTTTCTTTTTTTTAAAATTATTTTTAAAAATCTAAATCTCTCCTAATGGCTGTTTAATGGGCAACTGTGTGTATTTTTATGCTACTGGAAAGGCAGCAGCTTGTGTCTCCAGTTCTTCGGATCCAGGGTGAGTAGTAGATCACTTAGATTTTATATGTTCTATTATTTTTAGATCTCTTCTTCTAACTTCTATGTTGTTCATTGACCGGAAACACACAAACTTGGGCGCTGGTGTTGTGCGACAACACTTCATTTGTGATATTTCCGTTGTTGCACTCTTGCACTAACTGCTTAGTGCTGGTGGTGATGACGTCACCAGGCCAGTCCTGATTGGCCAGTGTGTGTGCGTGTCTGCCTGGAGGTCTCTTTGTACAGACTTTAGCTTCAGAACTCGGCCTGTTTGAATGACTGGAAGCGCAGATCAGATCGAGTTTCCACGTTGACCTGCTGATATTTATCCAAGTTGTGTCTCTGATGGTGTGTTTTTTTTCTCTTTAACTTTGACTCCAACGCCTTAAATTGTACCTTGAGTGATTTTTTTGGACTGAGTGTTTGGACCAGGAGGAGTCAGATGCTGTGTCTCAATTCAGGGTCTGCGTCCTTGAAGTGCGCATTTTGAAAGGAAGTTGCGTCATCGCACTGCGCGAAGGCTTGTCCCAATTCCCGAGGGTCCTTAGGATGCGTACTCGGAAATACGCACTCGTTTTAGCCGATTCGAAGGATGCACCACTACTGTCCTTCGCGTACTTACGTATCCCATGATGCTTTGCGTGCTGCTGCAAAGCATCATGAGATCTTGGGAAGTCAGCTGAAATTAGCGGCATGTACTGGTAAAGACACTTCATATGAATGTAAGTATTGAAATTTCACATAAAATATGCAGTTTTAACATCAGGTTTTTATTTATTTGAATATCGAACGGCATCGTTAAGATGGCGAACCAATGGTTAGCTTGATGCTATAAAAACGTCACTTCCGGGGTTGGCCAGCAGGAGGGAACGGCGGTAACGCAACCAGGAAATACGCCGAAGGCTAGACCGTCCCAGGTGGTTACCGGGGAGGCGGGGTTTGGTCCGTCCTTCTAGGCTGGGTACTCTAAGAACGCTTCCTTCAGACGGACGACACTCGGTCTGAAGGGTGCAGACCCTGAATTGAGACACGGCAAGAGTGTCTGATAGGATTGCTTCATTGACATAATGAAGTTTAGGAAAATAATAGTGATAATATTTCTTTGCTGCAGTGACTGTAACTGAATGTAAACACTGTGATGTGAAACCTGATCATAAGGTGTGTGTGTGTGTGTGTGTGTGTGTGTAAAACCTCATTAGATCATGCCATGACCTTTTGTACACGAAAAAAAAAACTGCATATGAGCACAAATGTAGAGGTGATTGACAGTGAATTGGCTGCTCAAAATAAGTTTGCTTTAATTTTTAATCTAATAATAGTGCAGTTATTTGTAATTATTTTAGATTAAAAAAAAATTTTTTTTTGTTAGTTTTTCACATTTTTCTTTTAAATTCTGAGTCAAACTTTGCAAAATGCTGAGGCTGAGATTTATTTAGATGTCTGTGTTTTACACACATACACACACACACACACACACACACACACACACTGCTGTGCTGTGTTCCAGTGCTGGCCGGTGTAAATACTACATGTTGCTGTGATGTAGCCGAAACTGAGAGAGTCTATTTGAGCCTTTTGTCACAGAAAAAAAGGGTTTATTGAAAAATAAAGTTATATTATCCCTCCTCTTTAAAGACTGTGAAAACAGGGAGAAAAAAAAAATCACACGACAACAGCAACAACAACAGAAAGGTGTCGTGGCCGCCGGGAGCCTCGGCAGCAGCTTCGCTCGGTCGCAGCCGAGCTGAATAAACAATCGAGCCAAAAATAATAATGATAGAAAAGCAAAGACTCACTCACTCTTGTACAAACATTCGCCGGCGAGGTTTTAAAAAAAGACAGATACGGTGAAGACACTGAGCTGTTGGTGCTGCTGATCATCACCACCAACCAACGAAAGAAAGAGAGAAAGAAAAGAAAAATAAGGCTCAAAGGTTCAAACCAAAAGAAACGACTCGTCCGAAACAAGAGCTAGCACAGGAAGAGGGGAAAAAATCTCTTTCTTGCTTCCTACAAATGCCCGTCGGTTGATTTATGATCAGCAGCGACGACGGTTCTAAAAAACAAAACTAGCAGTACTTCGAAAGATTAACGGTGCAAATAAATATTGTTCAAGCTCAGTATGGACTCATAGATACTCAAATAATAATAAAAAAAAATTCAGGCCCTATGAAGTTCATTTCTCCTCCTGATGAGGCAGAGTGCGACAGCAACCAGATGGCCAAACACTGCAGAGTCATTTTTGTAACAAAAAATGTGCATCTGCGTCAGATTTACTTCTATTTTTTTTTTTAGACTCCGACGGACAAAAAAACAAAAAGCGAAAAACCCTGCTGGTTGACTCTGAGTCGACGCTTTAGTCCAAACTGTAAGGCAAAAGCAAAGAAATAAAAAAAAATAAAAAATAAGGGAGTGTTTGGTTTCTTCCCCCCCTCCTGCAGGTGGCTGTAAACAAAGGGCTAAACGCTGTGCCGTAAAACCTTTTTGATCGCTGAATTATTCTTGGGGGGGGGGGGCTGAACGCGTGAGTTGAAATCCGAGGCTGAGAGCGACCGTGGATGGAACTGTTCCGACGCGCGGGAGGAAAGAAAGACAAAAGGCACATCATGTCTTTTTCACCGCTAAAGTGGTGGATAGACGGCCTGTAAAATAATAAAAATGTTTTTAAAAAAAGAAAGGGCGCGGTAAAGAGTGACAGGGTGAGAGTGCAGGTGATCAGTCGGTGCCCTATAGCGCCACCCTCAGGCTGATTATGTTCAAAAAAAAAAGAAGAAGACAAAAAAAATTCATGGCTTTTTTTCTGGCTGCTGTTCACCTTCAAAAACCAATTTGACAATTTCCCCACAAATCTTCAAAGTCCGTAAACAAACAAACAAACCAAAAAAAAAATCTTGATTTAATTAAATATTCTTAGCATGATTATAATTACTTTTTTACTTGAACTTTTTTTTTTAAACAGCACAATTGAAGTCGGCTGTGGACAGAAGCTGACAAAGCTGCCCCCTGCTGGACGACTCTATGACAAGCAATTAGCTGCTATTATGTCCTTTTTTTTCTCTCTTTTAAATCATCTTTAAATTACTCTGCATAAATAGAACTCTATTTTTGAAAGGAAAAAAATGAAATGAAAACCCGTCTATAAATAAGAAAAGGAAAAACTACAAACTACAAACAAGTGAGCTCCAGCGTGATGAAGATCTGTGTACAAAATAAATAAAAAGGGAAATAAAAATGTCCCATTCGTTACATACAGTGTCACACGAATAAACCTGCACAAAATCAAATGGCATCGCCCCCCACCCACAAAATTACTAATATCGTCGTCGACGGCTTTTTCTTTTTTCCCCCCAAAGATGGAGAGACGTGAGGCTGCGGAGACAGAGAGAGAGAGGGAGGGAGAGAGAGCTGGTTGGTTAATAACAACAGTTAGTTGTTATTAAATTCGTAAAAAAAGAAAAAGACAGAAAGAAAACCAAGAGGATGGACGTCCGAGGAGGAGAAAAAAGCTCCGCTGGCCTCGATCTGTTCCCGCCACTACGACACAAAGTCACGACGACGACGACGACACGGCGACTCCACGCAGAACAGCTTCAGTTGACACGAGACTCCACCCCCCCATCCCTGAGCCTCACCTCTTGGAATGTGTGTGTGTGTGTGTGTGTGTGTGTGTGTGTGTGTTTGTGGTAGCAGGAAAGGAGGAACAGCGACGACGCGACTCGTCCTCGTCCACCAGGGGGCGACGCCGAGCTCTTCTTCTTCTTCTTTGTGTTCGTCCCGAGGAAAAAAAGCGTCGGAGGGAGGGAGAAATAACCGAGGGATACAGTGTAAAACTGGAGCTTGTCTCATATGGAAAACCACCCATAGGTGTGTGTGTGTGTGTGTGTGGGGGGGGGAGGGGCTTCTTTAGGCCTTCCAGTCCAGTGCAATCCTACCTACAGAACACAGTTTGAGATGAAGGTGGAGGGGTATTGGGGTGGAGTCTCCTGGCTGCCACTGATATGCTGATACAGTCCATTGGGTGGCAGCACTGAGCCCCCCCACCCCCTCCCACTCACAGTCCCTATTTTATTATTTTTCAGATGGGGGGGGGGGTTGACGACAGCTGCTGGTCAGTCAGTCAGTTCAGTCCGCAGCAGGTCAACAAACGGGGGGGGGGGGGGGGAAATAAATATGACAGTCATGTGACCTGTGGGTGTTTCCCCCTCTGACCCCGTCCACTGCGGTCCGCTATAGGCAGTCCTTGCACAGCGCCACCTGGCCCTTCATGTAGTCGCGGCAGGGGCAGATGCGCTGCAGCGACGGGTGGCCGCCGGCGCAGCTGAACAGCAGCAGGTCGGACTGGAAGACGCAGTGGCGGCGGGCGGCGCTGTAGGCCGGCACCACCGTGTCGCCGCTCGACTCCACCGTCTGGCAGTCCACGCCAAACCTGGAGGGGGGAGGAAGAGGGGAGGCGGTCTCATAGGTAAAGGGGAAAGTCAAGAAAAAAGCCTCTGTCCGTGTTGATACGAAATGGGGACATCTAGTGGTGAAGGTGGGGTACTGCATGCTGATTTGATATTTCCTACTTAAGGCATCTACGAAACACAATGATTTGTGTTCCTGTGTGTCTCTGTGTGTGTCTTTGTGCTTGTGTATGTGTCTGTGTGTGTGTGTGTCTCTGTTCACGTCTGTGTGTCTCTGTGTGTGTGTGTCTCTGTTCACGTCTGTGTGTCTCTGTGTGTGTGTATGTGTCTCTGTGTGTGTGTGTCTCTGTTCACGTCTGTGTGTCTCTTTGTGTGCGCGCGCATGTGTCTTCGTGTCTCTGTATGTGTGTCTTGATTGGTTGTGTGTGTGTGTGTGTGTGTGTGTGTGTGTGTATGTGTGTGTGTGTGTGTGTGTGTCCCACCTGGCCAGGTCCTTGTCCTTGTTGAGGTGCTGGAAGAAGGACGGCTCACAGATGAGCTGCTCCTCCTGACACACCTGCTTGCAGGAGCGCCCCGGCTCGGCCAGCCGCACCTGCAGGGTGCCGAGCGGCGGCCACATCACCTGACCGTGGCAGAAGTCCTGCGCGGCAACACCACAGCGTCCCGCGTCAACATGTCAAAAAAAAGTTTTTTTTTTAAAGGCAAAAAACTAGGGCGGCGGGAAGACGTACCTGGTTCTCGATGAAGGCGTTGACCCGCTGCAGCATCCCCTCGCAGGTGAACTCGTAGGGCAGGTAGGGCTCAATCTGCTCGGGGTGGAAGAGGCAGAGTGTCAGTGTATACGCTGCGTAACCTCTTGAAAAGGTCCCGAATAACCACTAAAAAAATGCGCGAAGATGCCGTTTAAAAATGAGATTGACAGTATTTTTCATCTGATCTGCTTGGGAGTCAGCCACTGCTTTTAGTGGGAATTGAGAGAATTTATTTGTGTTTGCACCACTTTTTGCACTTGATTGTTGAAACGGAATTTCATTTTTTATTTATTCAGACAAATTTGTCTTGTCACTGCTGTCCGCCAGTGCAGCTCAACTGGACGACACGACTGCTGACTCTGATCTGCAAAAACTTCAAACGGGGAGGAACGACAAGTTGAGCCTTTGTTGTGGTCTCCACCCCCCCCCCCCCCCCCCGCCCCCCACCTCTCTCTGATCCCCCACCCCGTCTTTGTCTGCCGAGCCTGGTCGACCACGGATCACAGAGCACATGCGGCTCCGACGAATCTCAACGGACCCGTTGTTCCCAACTCAGAACCACGCAGAACCTCCCGGGCCTGTTCAATATGCATCAGAGCTGCAACCATGGGAGACGGAACAGGATCGGGCTCCCTTTAACGCTGATGTGCCCACACTTTTGGGAAAGCTGTGCTGAAAAGGCCCTTTGTGATGTCACAAAAGGCCTTGGGGGTAGCCAACGCTACCTTAGTTTTTGTCCCCTTCCAAAAAAAAACAAAAAACAACAAAAAAACCCATGTGAAGTTTCGACAAGAACAAAACTGACAGCCAGTATGTCAGCGGCAGGCTGTAAACCAGGGGTGGACAAACTATGGTCCAGGGCCCCTGTGCGGACCATAAAGCTTTTTAATCCGGCCCACCAAACTTGAAGAAATATTAATAGTCAGTAAGTCGTAAAATATCATAAATATAAATATAATATTTCATCCATTTTTTCAGTGTTTACAAGTCGTTCATACCGTGGGGCTTCAAAGACACTGATTTTGTTGTGACTTTGTTTTGGTTCATTTTAAATTGACATTAAAGCATGTTTCCTACACATCCCATGATATATTTTTTCCTCCTATAAGGTGGGTCACTCCTCCAACACTCCATCCACCTGCTGCTGCTCCGGCCCCACCGGTCACAAGGTTTGCCCAGCCCCGCTGCAAACAGAGCGCTAACCCCTCCAGAGGGTCTTTACCTTCTGGCTGAGGATGGAGCGGATGGCCCTCTCCACCTCGGCGGAGTTCTCGATGTCCACGGTCCACACGTGCGGCTGGCCAATGTAGACCTCGGCGTAGGGGTGCTGCGAGGTGAGCTGGCCGCGGGGAGGGGGAGGAGGAAACGGGAAGTGAGGGGGCGGAGTTCAGCGGAAGAAAAAGCCAAATGCACCTTTTGGCAGTGGTGGGCTTGCGTGGCGCGTGTGAGCGGGTGCACTCCTCACCTCCCTCAGGGTGGGCTTGCCCTTGAAGAAGTCAGTGTTCTTGCTGCTCTTGGGTGGGTTGAACTTGGGGTTGAGGAAGGCGCAGCCGTTGGCGATGGCCTCCAGGGGGGCGGGGCCCTCGTAGGGGAAGGACAGGCCCACGAACAGCTGCGAAAAAGAGGCACAAACAGTGGGCTTGTGATGTGGTCAAGCTCGGATTTACACTGATGTGCCACAGGTTTTCAGTGACAGAAGGCTGCTTCGCCTAAAGCAGGGGTGTCCAACTCAAACACAGCGGCGCCAAAATATCAAACTTGGACAAAGTCGCGGACCAACATTGATATTTGTTGAAAAAAACTTCCTCCGGATAGAACAGTGAATCTTTTCATATCAACCCAAATAAGTGTTGCTTCAACCTGAATATAGAACAAGCAAAAACCTTTGTACTATTCAACAAATAACTCAATAGCGCACACTTGCAAAATCGAATTTCAAATAATAAAAAAAAACATCAAAATAAATTCAATGTAAATAAAAATCGAATGCCTCTTTTTTTTTTTATTTGCAGCCTTCAGATTTAAATTTCAACAGAAACCTTTCTCCACAGGCTAACAGTACATTGAACAATAAAATAACAATAAACCAATTAAGTAATAATAATATCCTTCAATAAACATCCTGTCCTGATTGATGTGCCGAAATACCAGCAGAGCATTCTGGGATTAGTGGTCATCAATATTAGGTCACTAGTTAACAAATCACTGTGAGTAAAAGGTGATCCAAAGTTTGTTATTTTAATAATGTATGAACTTCCAAGACACAATGAAAAATGTATGGAGGAGTTTGCAGAACCGCTGTCAGTTCTGTGTCAACCTCTGTGTCTGTTAGAAGAAAAAAAAAAAGGTTCATAAATGAGAATGCTAGCACTCGGTTTATGGAGACAATAGCTGTGTCACCAACTGTAAATGCAGAGACAATTGATGAACTTCTGGATAAGTTCACGTGGAAAATCTCAAATGTCATGGATACTGTTGCTACTAATAATGCTGAGATAACCTTAAGCCGATCCATGATGGAGAAACATTATGACGGTAAAGACACTTTTCTTTTCATAGAATTCTCCATAGTTTGTCTATCTGGGTTGGAAAAGTTTGAGACAGGTGTCCAACATTGGCGCTGGTGATGCACATTTGAAGCACCCAAAAATTTTTTTTAACGTGTTATGCTTAGATTTTACAAAATCACAATAATCTTCAAATTTAGAAATATATTTCAAAAATGAACAAACTAAAATGTAATGCATCTTAATTAAATACTCATTATTTATTTCCCATAGCCATAGGGAGCCTCGTGAGGAGGATGAAAGGCCCTGCAGCCGTGGGTTCCGACCCCCTGGCCTAAAGGAGCCGTGTGAAAGGTGGCGCAATCTGCAAACTGGCCCCTAGATGGCCACCTCCAGCCAAGTTTTGGACATTCAAACGTCTATTGAAGCCTTTAAAAACAGCGCATGAACAGGAAGTAAACGGTAGTGGGGCAACAGGAACAACACTGTGGGGAGCGTCTTACCAGAAAACTCCTCCCTCTGGATGGGAGGCCTAACTATTTTTAACTTGAGTGCCTTAGACCGTTAGATGGATGGGGGCGCGGGGCGTCACTTCCTCCCGCAGCCGACTGTGTTGAGAGTGTGTGTGTGTGTGTGTGTGTGTGTGTGTGTGTGTGCGTGTGAGTCACAGCCCTGCGGAGGGACAAACAGGAAGTACCCTGGCAGTGCAGAACTGTCGTGTTATTGAATAACGTACGCATGAGTCAAACTGTGCTTTGTAACGTGGATTGTATTTATTGGGCTTTGTCACCGGTCCCTTGTCTGTCTCTCCCTCTACTCTGGTAGCGTGTTGTTCCCCCCCCCCTCGACGCACCTTGCTGACGTCATCTTATATTGACAATCACGCCACAAGAACCACATCACGCCTTATATACTCGAGTTCTCCCTGCTGCCTTCTTCTTACCCCCCAGCTGGTGGCAGCAGAGCACACACTTTAAACCCCTGCTTGGTGCGTGTGTGTGCGCGCGCTTGCAAAAAAGGAAAACGTCACTATTTATAGTGTGAGGAGAGCAAGGATAAACAGACTGATGTCTGATGAAACGTCGACACGTCCTGTAAATATTCCCACTTGACAGAAACTCTTCAGGTCTGGCTGTCGGCCCTCTGTGATGTCACACAGGGCGCCGAGTCCCCCTTCTGGGTATCACCCTCACATCAGCTGGCAGCTGCCTTGTTTTTGTGAAGTTTTTCTCTCGCGACCATGCATGCTTTCATATGGTAGCGTTTACCTACTTTCTGTGCACGATGACGTAACGCACGAGGATAAGCAGGCTGCAATTAAAGTTGTTTTTTTTTTTCTCCCCCCCCCCCCCCCCCCCCCCACAGGGTGGCACGGCGCCACCTATGATGCAGCGCGGGGATCTGCAGCCGGGTAAGTTGCACAAAAACAAGCAAACAAAAAACATAAAAAAAACAAACATCATGACTTGCGAATTGGAGGGAAGGTGGGAGAGGGAGGGGGAGAGGGGGGAGGGAGAGAGAGAGAGAGAGACAGAGAGAGAGAGAGAGCAGATGAACATGAATCCAGCGGCTGCTCCCCGGATACAGACGGCGTCACGGAGGTATTTCAGGCGATTGGGGTTTGACGGGATGTCTGTCGATGGTGAGATAACATCCGTCTTGACGAGGATATTTTCTCAACAAACTCTTGCAGGACCAATTAATAGGCCTCCGGCTGCAGCTCGCTAGCGTTGGCTGTTTTACGTTGCCGTTGATGGGAAACTGAATTCAACACATCCCAGTTAATTCCTCCCCCAGACCCCAGACCTCCTAAAACCTGCTCTCTTGTTTGTGCTCGCTGCAGCTCAACTGGGTCTTTTCCTGGGGATTTAGCGGGCGGCTCCCCCGGTGGCTTCTCCACGCACACCCGCGTGCGGTGAGAGGATACGGGGCTTTACTTTTCGTAGCGCATCGCCAGCAAGAGGAAGCTGGCCAGGCTAGAACGTAAATACTCTGAAGCCGAGTAACACCTCTTCTTTAGCCAGCGTGGAATCTTTTTATTTTTTTGGCCGACGTCTCGGGGCCCGAACGGATTTTAAATCTCAATCCTTTTTACTCCCCAATAAAAGCCTGATTTACAATCTGTGGCTCTCCTAGTCCTCCACAACTGTCTGGATGGGGATGGGGGTGGTGGTGGGGGATCAAACAAAAACAAAATGAAAGCTCAGCTGATTGAAGGTCCTGGACTTGATCTTAAGAACAAGTCCAGTTGCTCTAACTGGAACCCTTCTACCTTAAGATGACCTGGATGACTGAGAACCTTCACAGACACTTAAAGCTCAGTTCCACCTTTTATTTCCCCCCCGAAGATAAACAGAAGGCCGCGAACACAGCGACCCGCTGTTATTTGCAAATTGATAACAGTTCTGAGAAAATGTTTCTAGCAACACATGGCCCGTCCTGATAGGGAGGCGGACACGCACTGCTTGCAAACGGTGCAAAAGTATTGTTTTGCACTATAGCTGCCCCCTGGTACACTGCGCCAAACTGGCAACGAGCTGCTGCTGCTCCCTTAACAATAAGCTCTCCTGACAGACAACAACCCAAAGCAGAGCGTTCACTCTTTATTCTCTCCCTCCCGGAACCTTAATTACTGTCACTGTAAACACCTGCGTTCACCCCCCTCGGCTCATAACTTGGCTTCAGTGTGGAGTTGTGCTTTGACGGGAAGGAAGCCAACGGGAGGATGCTAATGGTTAACATCGACGAGGCTGTGACGTCTGCGCAGTACGTTCAAAATATGCGGCAAAATAAAACTGAAACTTAAGCTTTTGTTTTGCTTTTGTTTTTGTCTTTGTCTTTTTTTTCCAGTCTGGGTGGTGAGACGTATTTAGACTCATATCAATGCCAGAGACCAAGACAAACTTTTGTTCCAGCAAACGGGAGGAGGAAAGAAAACTGTGGTGGCGTACTCATCACCGCTAAGTAAATGCGTCACGGAGTTGCTCTTCCGTCCCAGCTATAGTAGGTGTCGCTGTGCTCTGTGTATAATTTCTCACTCGGTTATTTAAACAAAACTGGAATACATGAACCAAATATAAAGTTTACTTATTTGTTGTTTTTTTTCATCCAGAAGTAGCAGCAGAATAGGCACAATGCAATTATTGTCATTTACCTTCATCTGTTCTTTTTTTAAAAATGTGTCACTTCCCCTTTTGGTGTCAATTGAGGAGACACACACAGGGCTTCAATTGTGTGTCTGTTTAGGGTGTGTTTGACCGTTTTTTGCATTTGGCACTAGCACAAAATAGTTGCATGATGTGATCACGCTACTTTTCCGGGTATTATGCAAAACATCAAAACAAGTTTTAATCCTTGGTGAGTTGGCACAAAAAACAATATGCTTTTGTTCCCTTCTCTATTTTTATTTGATTGATTGATTGTTTGATACTTTAATGATCTCCAGGAGAAATTTGTGTCGGTCCAAAATCTCTTACATTTATATTGTTGACACCGGTCTTTCCTGTTGTTGTGCAATGATGATGAACGTGGCTTTGTTTCCATCACCTTATTTTCTTGCATAATTATTGTACGTATTTATTTTATTTTTATTTTCTAGCTCTTTTTCTTTTCTTACCACTTCTTGCGCTGCAACACGACCCACGAGCGGACCGAAGCGTTCTCTCTCGCTCGCTCTTGTCGAACTCGTGCACTGATAGATTTCCAAGCGTGACGCACCGCTTCCAGCCAGCAGGGGGGGGGGGGACTGACCTTGGTTTCCCTGAGGAGGAACTGCAGGTCGCGGCCGCTCAGGATGCCGTGGTTCTTGACGTAGCTGGGCAGGTGCACGGTGCTGGTGCCGTGCACGGTGCCGTGCACCTCCATGTAGCTGTGGATGGTGTCCAGGTACTTCTTCTTGTCCTGCGGGAAGACAGAAAGACGCATTTAAAATGAGGACCAGCTCGTCGAAGGTACCCAGGTACCTGGACGACCATCTGGCCACAACGACAAGCTGAGCTATAAATACACAGAGCGTCGGGGGCCACACAATGGCAAGCTAGTGTTGCAGTAATACGTGCTGCGTCCTTGGTTTTAAAAAAACAAACATGTCCAACCGTTTTGCCGACCTAAAGCGACCGTAGAACCTGCTTCCTCTGTACCTAAAGCTGACTTCCACTCTGAAACTTCTTAGCTTTTTTAGTTCTAAAATTTTAGATGTAAAATTTTCTCTGCTTAAAGAGCGTGGCTTTTATTTTGAAGAGTTCCTCTAAGCTGTCCTGGATTCACCTCATTCTTTAACGTGACGCAGCAACAATGATAAACGATCACAGAGAAAACAAAAGTGACTCAAGTTTTTGTCCGTCTCCGGGCTCAAGTTACCCGTTCTGGGAGGAGAACCAGACGCCGCGGGTCAGATAAGTGAGATTAATGATGCCGTCGCATCTGCCTAGTGTGATGGTGGCGCAAGAAGAAGAAGAAGAAGAAGAAGAAGAAGACAGCGGCGGAAGGAAAGAAAGCAGGAAGCGAGTTCTGCAAGATTTTCTAAAAAAGAAAAAGAAAAATTGGCGGGACAGCAAGCAGCAGCTGTGGCGACCAGTTGTCAGCATACATTCGGCCTCTGTTGCTGAAGGGGAAAGCAGCTGTTTTCCTCCGAATCAGCCTGGATGGAGACATTACTTCCCCCTGATTGGCCCCGTGCTCAGCCAATCACAGCAGGCCTTTGATTGGACAAATACAACAATAAAAAAAAAAAAAAACAAGTGCACGTCCATCATCAAACCCACACAGATTGTTTTTGACGAGACGACTTTGGGCCGGATCCACAAAGCGTTTGCGTGGCTTTTGCGGCAGAAAATCCGTGTGTACAGTGCCAACAACGGTGATTCTGATCCACAGAGAGGACGCAAACGTGAAAATCTGCGGAAAATGCGCCCAGGCGCAGGTAGCGGCAGGGTTGCGCCAGACTCATTTGAATGTATTGAAATGGGTCATTACGCGCAAAAGGACACGCCCCCTTCTATGCAAATATGCCTCATTCAAACAGCGGCAGATCCAGGAAGAGTTTGCGCTCGTGTCCGCACGCAGTTTGACAGACGTAAACACCGCCGGCCAGAACCAGAACCAGGCGCAGCTTCTGTCTGTCACAGTGTTTCTGGCTTCTGAGTGAAACTTTCCTCTCTGAAAAGCCTGAGATATATATATGGACCCCCAAATCTCATATATAGATCGGCATAGACCACAGTGTATACGCCAGTATTTTAGATAGGCTATGAAAAATACAAATGGTACTCAGGTGTTGGTGACTAACGTTGACTGAGCAGTCTTGGTAGACGGAGGAGGCATCGTAATGCCAGGCGCACACAGGAGCAGAGTTTCACTGTCAAACACACGCTTTGGCGCCAACTGCTCTCAGGTTGCCAGACCGCAACATTCGCACCCGTTTTCAGGTGCCGCATTCGTGGGCGTGTTTGCGCCTGCATGTCATTAGCGCAAAAACCTTTGTGGAAACCCGCATCTGTGGCGCCGCAAAATGCGCCGCATTTTAGCGCTGCGCGCCCTTCTTTGAGGATCTGCCCCTTTGTGTGTTGTGTGTGTGTGTGTGTGTGTGTTTGTGTGTGTGTGTCCCTCAGTGAGGCCTTCCTGGGTTTAAATTACAGGTAGCCGCTCGTCAGAGTCCCTGGAGGCCTGACTATCAGATGCCTCCAGCCAGCCTGCTGTAACTACAGCAGCCTGGTGCACTGGTGTGTGTGTGTGTGTGTGTGTAAGGGATGGAGATGAAGTTCTAATTATAAGGTAAAACCGCTACACAGTAATCTCTCGACTCAGGAGAGCTGAACAGGGATTTCTCTCTTTCTCTCTCTTTGAGTGTGTGTGTGCGTGCACGCGTGTGTGTGTGTGTGTGTGTGTGTGTGTGTGTGTGTGTGTGTGTGAGGATGTATCACTGAAGGTTATTGGAGACTCGCTCGCTCCACACAGAAACAATCCGGCTGCGGCCCGATGAGATTTCCACTGCTGCAACTGCTTGCACAGATTTCGATGGTCCTGAGTCTCACATTTTCAACGCAGACCTGAGCTATGACGTGCACATTGAATGCGGCGAGCGGGTCTGCTGCTGCTGCTGCTGCTGCTGCTCCTGTCGACGTCAGAACAATGGGATTTTTTTTGGAGGAGCGGCGCGGAAGTGAAGGAGTGCGACTGATGTGATGGGCCGAGAGAATCAAAGAGGAGGCAGCAGAGAGCCTGTTCAGGCAGCTGGTGTGTGTGTGCAGAAGAAGTGCAAAGACGGCTGTGAAACCCTCCTGCGTGCTTTTTTTTTTCCCAGTTTCCATCGTTACCCAGTGCGCAGAGGTGTTCTATACAAACAAAGACAATAAAACAACAACCATAATAGTAATAACAGAAAAAGGGCCGCGTGCAGCAGCTGCTGCTATGAGTCCCGCAGCGGCAGGCGGCAGCGGCGAACATTATTTGCTCCACTGGCTGCAGTTTACAAGAGTGGCACCTTGCAGGCGCAGGCTAATGGAAGCAGGTGGCGCCGTGACACGGCTGTAACAGGCTCCCTCTGAGAGAAACACACCAGCGGAGCTGATGCTGCTCTCCTCCGCATGTTTGTCTAGTCTGGTGGGGGGGAGGGCGTTGAGCTGTGTGGCGCAGAAGCTGCAGCCAACAGGTTTTGTTTGTTTTTTCTGCGAAAAATCACGCGTCCATCTGGCCAAGAGCCCCGAGAACGAGAAAGTAGCTACGTTTCCATGACAGGTTTTCGCAAAATAAAAGCCATATTTCTAGAAATTTGACAAAGTACAAATGCGATTTGCAGGTGTTTCCACTGAATGGTGTGAAAGCGCATAAGCCGTAATTCTCGTAATTGTTACGTTTGCTTTTGTTTGTTTACGTTTGTTTGCTGTCAAGAATATTTTTCTCCTTCATTACTTGTAAAAAATATTCTGTCTCCTCCTCCGTCCAAACATTTTCACTTGAAGTGAACTGGTCACGTGACCCCGTACGTCACGTCCGCTGATGTGTAGATGCGAGAAAAGTGTTTCCATGACACATTTGCGATAAATCTCTTTACCGATACGTCTGAAAAAGCTCCGCTAGCAGGCCCGAAGCTAGCTCTGCTAGCAGGCTAGCCCGAAGCTAGTTCTGCGGCTAACCTACGACGCTTTGTCGGGTGGCGGGCAGATTCCTGGAAAGCGGCAAAAGCGAATCCTTGAAGCAAAACATTTTTGTACACGATCGATAATAAATCTAAAAAAATCCAGTTTGATTTTTTAAAATGATTCTCTCCTCTGTCATCCACCTGTTTTGAAGGTTTTCCCTGGTTGGCTGCTGGGGTTCAAGTGTCACACTGTTGTTGTTCTGCATAAGCCACCTCCTTGTGTATGTATGTGTGTGTGTGTGTGTGTGTGTGTGTGTGTGTGTGTGTGTGTGTGTGTGTGTGTGTGTGTGTGTCAGCTCAGGCCTTCACTCTCCACCGCCTCCTCTGATGTGCTGCCAATAGGTCTGCCCCCCCCCACCCCACACACACACAGATTCCGTTCGTCCCCTCCCACCTCGTCTCACACACACACACACACACACACACACACACACACACACACACACACACACACACACACACACACACACAGGTAGGCTGGTCTCGGCTTGCAGGCAGTCTGAAGGGGAAGAACGACAGCCAGTCACTCTGGGCTCGCTGTGGCCCCGCCCCCTCCTGCTCCCACTCCCCCCCTCCTACTGGGTTGCCATGGAAACACCTCCCCTCCGAGGTGATTCGGCCACTTTTATGTGAGGTCTCGCTGCAAGCCCTCACTGCTTCCTCCTCTTTTTTCCTCGCCAGAACAATAATTACACTGGCCAGGCTGCTGCCCTGATCCCCCCCCCACCCCTCCCCCAGCAAACGATGGTCCTCCGGCAGTCAGCGGCCGGCCTGGTCATCGTCGGGGCTCACGGTCCAATCGGGGGGGTTGGGGGGGTGACTCACGCGACCACTAACGACAGCCTTGCAGTTCACGCGCTGACTCCGCGACCAGCCTTAAAATTGTGACATCGCCTCCTGCAGGCCCGGCCCGTACAAGTCAGGCTGCAGGGGCACCTGACTCGCGTCGGCCTTGCAGTGATCATTGACATGCGGTAAACGGAGCCTGTCAGCAGTCGGCAGTTATCTTTATCATCCTGCTAATTACCGGAACTATCCCATCGTTTATATTAGGGTGACGGTGCAAACGATTGAAGGATCAGCGACTCAATAAAAAAAAAGAGCTCAATTAATTGTTTTGTTTTTTTGCCGGAGACTTGAAAACTTTCTTTCGGACTTTTAGAAGATCAATCACCCCCGGCTGAACGGACTGGATGGGGTTTTCCCCCTCACAAAGCCCCCAGCTCCCCCTCACTCTTCTTGCTACTTCTACGTGACGTAAGAGACAGAGGAAGGCGGGCGGCGTCATCAGCCGCCTCCAAAATGGCCCTTTAATTAAAAAGTGGGAGGTAATTAAAGACGCCAGGGAGTCTGATTAGCAGCTAGCGCCCCCTCCTGCTGTGAGCCTCCAGCTGGGACCCAGCTCTGAAAATCCACCTCAGAGCCTTTTTCATTTTTAGTTTTTTTTTTAGTATGGTGCAGGTTGAGGCTCTGGGTTCATCTGTGACATGTCACACCTGACCTCACTTCTTCTTCTACTTCTTTTTCGTCGTCGCCGTCTTCTTCTTCTCCTTCCTGTGATTGTTTAAGCAACACGCGGCGGCTCTTGTTATCTTTTCGCCCAGCTCCTCTGTCGCACGTCTGTATCGCCGGCGACTCAGGGGCCCCGAAAATAAATAAATAAATAAATTAATAAATAAATAAATGAATGAATGAACGTGCACGGCGCCAGCTGAACGCTCGTCAGGGGCGCTAATCCCGAGCCTCGGCGACGGGCCAAACAATATGCAAAATCCTTGCAAGTCTCCTGGTGGTGTTTTGTCGCAGGGTACAGTAATCCCAACCCCCCGCCCGCACCCCCCCCCATCCACCTCCCGCCCACCAAAAAAAATGCTACAGCGTGAGTGTGTGCGTTTGAATATATTAAAAAAAAAAAAAAAAAGTGGCCCCAGCGGGCGATAAGCTGGATCTGAGCTCCGGCATCTGGCCACTAATAAGTTTCCATTGGAAGTTTGACACGCAAACGTACCTTCCAGAAGTTGTCCACCTTGCCGTAAACCAGCGACTGGTTCTGCCTCTTGATGTCGTCGATGTGCTTGATGTCGCTGGCGTTGAGGTGCTGCTCCACCACGAAGCCCAGGAAGCTGTTGTCAGGCGTGTGGGCTGCAGAGAGACGGCAGAACACTGAGCGCTGAGGCTGGAGAGGTGGGACACATCCGGGAGGACAGTGGGGGAGTTGGGGGGGGGGGCGTTTTTGGACGCCTCGTGCGTTTGTGACGTTCTGTATTGCGCTAAGAATTGGTCTGCAGTTTGTTGTAGTACAGACACAACACTGACCCACTGACTTTTCTGATGTGGTCTTATTAGCAATGAACAGCAAAATAGTTTCTCGTGTGTGTGTGTGTGTGTGTGTGTGTGTGTGTGTGACTCTGATGCAGTTAAACCTTTTTAAAGACTCGGCCAAAAGAAATGATCTGGCAAATATATCGCGACAATCAAAATTCATTTAAGGGCATCGGACAACTTTTTCCCACCACTGCATGTCGTGTAAACCATGACGCAAAAACGCCACGTAAAAGGAAAGGAAGACAAGGAAGTCACAGGTGAATTCTTCTCTGATTCTCTCTGAATTCCATCAGATTTTCGTGTATTAAATTGGGCTTCAGCTATAAAACTGACGTCTCCCAAAGCAGCACTCGCTGGTCTTTTCCCCCCACCCACCACCACCTTCTACACCACCCTTATATCCTTCTCCTCCCGGCGGTGGCGAGCTACTGCTACTGCGGGAGCCAACGGCTGAGCCGCTCAAGTGCGAAGGCTGGCGCTGGCAGTGCTTGGCCTCCATCTGCCTCGTTAGGAAAAAAATAATGATAATAAAACACAACCCGGAGAGGAAAAGGAGAGTTTGGAGCGCCGATGAGAAGCGCTGAAATAAAAAAACCAAACCAATGGTACAAGCAGTTCGCCTGTCGAAGGGAATTGACTTTACATTACGAAAGACAAACTGGTTTTAGAATGTTTTTGTTAAAACCCCTCAGTTGAGAAGGTTCGCTGTTTGAACACGAGCCAGCAGACAAAAGCGTGTGTTGGTTTTGCAAAGGCAAACTGAAGAGTGATGAACGACACGTCCATCAGCGTCCGGGAGCGCCGCCTCGCTTCTTTTTTTTTTTGTTTTCACCCTCGTGACGCTCGCAATTCGCGATCAGGGCCGTCTGACACGTTAAACACGGCGCTGAAATATCACCCGAGCCTGGTCCGGAATGTTGGCCGACTCCCAGCTGGCCGCGTTTGAACTCTAGTTCCTCCTCGCGATGCTCAGGAGAAGCAGTTTGTTCGCCTCCTTAAGGCCGTGCGGAACAGTAATTGTGGGCGTAGACGAGGATATGGTTGTGTATGTGTAAAGGATGCTGACGTGGGCCGCAGTCAGACCTTCTCCAATTATCTCTCTCTATATATATATATATATATATATATATATATATGTATATATATGTTTATATATATATATATATATATATATATATATAATATGATACATATGTATGTGTTTATATCTATAAGAGTATAGACTATACGCTATTTTGATTTTTATTATTTTAGCGTTAGCATTTAGCTTTCTCACAGGACGTGTGAAGGCCCTTGACGACCACTGAAACGTGTTGTTTCGTTTGGTTTTCTTCTCTAACGGCGACAGACGGATATAGGCGGCAGCGGCGGCGGCGGCGAGCTGAGCTGATCTGAGCTGAGCTGAGCAGTGTCAGCGGGACAAGCTGTTAATTAGTGTCGCCCCCCGCCCCCCTCCTTTATATATTTGGCAACAGATGCCTCCCGTCCCACAAGAGTCGCCACTCAAAATGTCACTCGCCCGATCCCGTCGGCTGTTTAACTAACAAACAGGCCGGGGAGCAGCGTGGAGACGGAGGAGGAGCAGATGCTTTGTTGCAGATGCTAACGGGGTTTTTTTTTTTTGTTTTTTTTGCGGCGCAATTCACTCCTCGCCCTGGATTCACTGGCAACAGAGTCAATATTGGCACGCACTGACCTCCAGCGGGCTGCAGATAAGGGAGGAGGACACGTCCAGGATGACTGCCGCTGAACAGTAGCCAATCATTTATATGAGGGTCAAGGGCCTTCGGAACGGCGCCTACTTTCCAAGCCGTTTTAAATGGAAAGAGGAAAACCAAGTTTAGCAAGTTTACTTTCAGCAAAAAAGTGCAAGAGTGGTTGTGTAAACCTGGAGAACGTGGGCCCGCTCCCTGTTATCTGTGCGTCCGACTAATCTTCACCATTACGCACAATCAATCAAAAAGCCAAATTAGCCACTAGGAGTGCTGAAAGTCACAAAATAAATCAATCAAAATAAAACTAAATCGTGCCGTTATCTGCACTGTAATATTGATGGATGAGGTCAATTTGCCCTCATCCTGTCTTATCGGCCAGGGGCCGCTCGCGCTCTCACTTCACTTCACCCAATCAGTGATTCATGGGGGCTCGGCCTAATCGGAACAAATCGGCCAATCGCCATCCAGGAGGGTGAAGGACCCAACTGGGAACCTCTTCATTTCTCCGTCTGCCTTCCAAACGGCCAACTCAGACGGATTCAGGACCATTGAACCTAAATACATAATTCATTTTCCTTTTTTTTCTTCACTTCCGGGTCTGACCGAGCGATTAATCGATTTTGTTGGGCTCTTTCACCACCATCACAAAAAGAAAAGTCTCTCGGTGGGAAGCGATGCAGCTCTGCCATTCAAGCCGAGCGGCCGCTTCGCTTGTTTCGCCCCCAGATATCATCTAACCTGGCGCTCTGTGAGAGCGGCCGACCCTGTTGAGCCAACAAAGAGGCTATTGAGGCGCCGCTCCTAACATTTCACTGCTCCCTCGGGGCCCTGGAGGGTCCGGGAGGGCAGGGAGTGAGATCAAAGCCTTAAGCACAGACAACAAAATCACATTTAAATGGAAAATAAATACATAAATAAATAAATAATCAATCTGCGCAACAGATGGGCTCATCCCAAATTTCTTCAAATTCTCTGGAGAGCCCAGTGGCCCCCACCTCAGATTTCTATTTCGTGGCTCACTACTTACGGAACATGGTGTTGAACTGCTGCGGGTTGAGGTTCCACTTGCCCCAGGGCGTCTTGTGGCCCTTGGACTGGGCGTAGTGGGCGTGGTTGAACTCCGGCTCCGTCCCGAACGAGTCCAGCACCCTCAGCATGCACCTGCGAGGGACGATTTAGAGAGTTTAGAGTTTGTTTTAGTTGAGTACTTCATTCCACCGGAGCACTTTCAATAGCGCTACTGCTAACCGTGCACTTCACTACCCACATATGAAAGTATGAATCAATGAATCATTTGGTTGTTTTTAATGCCTGCTATTCTGTGTGTGTGACCTGCCAAGGGACAGAAGATGTAAATGAGCAGCTCTGTTCACTCTTACTAGTAACAATGTTCATTAATATATGCTGAAAAAAATTCAGTTCTATTAAGACAATGAATCTAATCTCCTGCTGAATCCACGCAGGAGTTTCACCGGCGATTCACCATAAAAACGACACGTTTCAAATGGAAGACAATGATATTTCCTTCTTTTGCGAACGCGGGAAACATTAAAACCTCTCGGCGGCGACCTTTGAATGCCTCCATTGTTGGCCGCTTTGTTGAAGTCAGCCCTGCCCCGCCCTCGTTCATCCATTAGCGGTGAAACATCCCCCGTCTCTACCTTTTTTTTTTTTGTTGTGCGGCCATCTGTTTGCTTTTTGAAATCACGCAACTGCACCTCGGAAAAAAATAAAACCCAACAACAACAACAACAACAAGCTCCACCTGTCGTCCGTGGCTCTCGTGGCTCCGGCAGCTGCCGCACATCTGGCTGAACCCCCGCCACTACCGCCCAGGAGAGCCACAGACCTGCAGAGGCAGCCGCCAGCAGAGGCGCAACCACCACTAAAAAACGACAATGACGAGAATGGCTTCCATACGGCTTCCGAGGAAAGAGTGGGTTGATTTTTTGTTATTAAATTAGCGGTTTGTTTTTTTGCGTTTCGACGGTGAGAAGTTTCTCACAGGGCCGAGGGAATCACACGAGGAAGTTTTTATTTTCCCGCTTTTCATTTCTGCTTCGGCCTCGTCGGAATAAAACAGTGGGGGGGGGGGGGACACAAAAAATAAAAAAACCAACAACTTGCTCTTTATTTATGGACCACGGCGCAGTGCCCTGACTATGTTACCGGATGAAAGGATTAAACGGAAAAGAACACTGACCCGACTTTATTGTTATACTCTGGGATTAACAAAAAAGGAAAAAAAATGGGAAAAAGGGGGGTGGGGGGGAATTGTGCTGCAGAGGAGCTGCAGGTTGACGGCGCGGGAGGCAACAACAGCAACGTCGGAACGGTGAAAGGATTCTCTCCTCTCCTCTCGCCTTCTCACTGCTTTGCACTCGCAGCCGCTCTCTACGAAAACACACACACACACACACACACACACACACACACACACACACACACACACACACACACAAAAACCAAGCGCTCGGCTTCCCCTGCAGGAAGGAATAATGCACAAGGAGCATCTGGGTCGTCCATTAGGAGTCGGGTGGTGGTGGTGGTGGGTGGGGGGTGTGAGGTGTTATGCCGCCACGCAAACAAAAGCTGCCGACGGACGAGGGCGGGGCCATTAGGGGGGCCCCTCCCCCCTCAGTTATTGTTCACCTCCTTTTTTTTTTGCTCTTGGTTAAAAAGCAACTAAACACCAGGATACAGTCTAAGCCCCGCCCCCGCCCCCGCCTCCCACCTCCCACCTCAGACACAGCTGGGTTGCTTACTGGTAGTGGACCCAGGAGGGTCCCAGCGTCTTCTTGAACTGGGTGAGGCCCACGATGTCAATGTAGATGAGCTCCACCACCTTGTCGCCCTGCGTGGGGCAGCTGGACTTGTTCCCCATCACTCGCCGCATGATCCTGGAGGGAGGGAGGGGGAAGGGGAGGCAGATCGTTTTAATAAAACAAAAGAAAATCTGGGAAAAGATATTTTCAGGAGGACACTGGCGACGCCACTGACTCTTTGAGCTCCACCAGCGAGGCGGAGATGCGCACGTCGTGGCCCAGCAGGTAGAGGGTGGTGATGAGGTCGCTCCACTGCACCAGCTCGCCCAGCGGGCCGCCGCTGAAGGCGTTCTCTGCGATCTTGAAGCCCGACTCCTTGGTCAGCAGGCCCAGGTGCACCAGGACCTGCCAGCAGAGGATACACAGGAGTTCATTATTTGATCGCGGTCAGAGCAGATTTGAAGCTCTGAGCCACTTTGATTCTTCTTAAACAGGAGCTCGCTCACCTCCTGCTCTGAGGCCGAGTGAGTTGGCCGACACATTTTTTTTTATTATTATTTTTTTTCCATTGTCCATCCTCCCACCAAACCCCCGTTCCCCGAGGGGGGAGCGAGCGGAGGATTAATATTCAGGGATTATTATCCCAAAAGAGATTAGCGGTGCGGGATAAAGGAGGAAGGGAGAGGAAGTCTCTTTGTTAATGGGAGCGCCACCGTCCTACTATGGCCAGATGTGGGCGCTCTTCATGGGACTCTGACAACAGTCATTCTGCACCTGCAGGAGCGTCGCTCAAGGTGCGACCTGTGTCGTTCAGCATGACTTATTATATGTTGTCGCGCCTACGATAAAAGGAAGGGGGAAATGAAAGAAGAACAGGAACTGAGCGAACACACACACACACACACACACACACACACACACACACACACACACACACACACACACACACACACACACCTTCTTCCTCCGCCGCGTGCCCAGGTTCTGCTTTGCGGCCAGCGAGCGGATGGCGCCCACCCACGGCTCAGCCATGCGCTTGATGCGTAGCATCATCCAGCGGAACTCTTCGCGCTGTGACATCATGCGGTACAGGTCTTCGAAGCTGGTGCGGATCTCCGCCTGCGGGGGGGTGACATGTTCCAGTCATTTTGAGCCCAGTGGGAGTGGAGAAACAACCAATGCAAAAGCAATAAAAAAAAAGACAAAAAGGGTCATCGCCTACAGGATCCCGGTTTGTTTTGGTTTCCAGTAGGTGCAGCGAAGAACTACGACACCTAGTGGCGAAGAGATTCACATTGTTGGTTTTCTGCAAAACTGTGAAGAGGACTTAAAGCAGGGGTGGGCAAACTTTTTGACTGGTTGGGCCACAATAGGTTCTTAAATTTGACAAAGGGGGCCAGAGCAGGAGCAGATAGATAGAGTGTTTTGGTGACCCACTTCATAGGAGGAATTATTATGGGATATGGAGAAAACTTTGCTTTGATGTCAATTGAAAATGGACAAAAGCGTTTCAACAAAATATCTGTCTTTGAATCCCCACGGTGTTCAGCTCTTTATTGAAATGACTCTTAAAACACTGAACAAATGGATAAAATACAACTATTTCATGACTACTGACTATCAATAGAATTTCTGTAAGTTCGGCGGGATGGATTAAAAAGCTCAACGGACCACATATGGCCCCCGGGCCATAGTTTGCCCATGCCTGATTTAAAGCATCTAAAAAAATATAGCTGTTAAGCGAGCGCCGCGGGTTAGCCGTTAGCAACCAGCCGAGCTGCCACACCGTCTCACACTCTGCCGTGATAATAACCACAAAAATTATTGATAATTACAAACGTCACATTGTTCATTTCAGCCCACCCTGTTGCTCTGCCGGGTGACTCACCCGGTGGTCCGCCGCCCCTCCGCCTCTCTGTGTCGTGACACGCTCCCGCGAGAGCTGTTAAAAATGCATGCCGTCTAATTGAAGCGCGCTGCCGTACTCTCCAAAATGGCCAAGGGGCAGTTTTTCCTGGAAGGAGCTTAACCAATAAGCCCCCCACCCCACCCCCCACATCCCACACACTCGCCTCACGCCTGAGGAAAACCAACCAACCAACCAACCAACCAACCAACTCTGTATCAACCGCCTGAAAACTCCCCTGAATTATAAATCGTGCCCCAAGTTAAAAACGAAGTGGGTCTCGTCGGGAATCCCGGAGTGGGCGGAGACTAGGAAATAACAGTGGAGAGCCACCGGGTAAACAACCGCAGGCGGAGAAATTGCGCGTCTCTGTAGTAAAAACACGTGGATCCAGAGCGCCGACGTAAATACAAGAGTGTGAAAGAGGCAATGTATTTATAGAGGCGGGCATGAAAAAAAAAAAAAAAAAAGCAGCGAGGAGGCGTTCAATGTTGAGTCAACACGAGCTGCGGAAAGAGGTCAAAGAGTCAAGACTGTATTTTTTTTTTTTTGTTCCAATTGCAATCGGATATCTAATTGAATCCGCCCGAGTTGGGATGTTTGTGTAGCGCAGAACACAGCGACACAAAGC